>NC_056731.1:329470508-329563008 GCF_019279795.1 Protopterus annectens
CTTTTCTTTTTTTGGTTATTTGAGGATCCAAATCTGCTCTAAAAGAAGCACAGGCTAGACAAGCTGCTGTCTGGGCCTAAACAATGAATGCAATAGGAGTGGAAATCTTTATGAGGTATTTCTTTCCCACAAGATAAACAGTTATTAACTTTCTCTGACATCGGCTGAGGCAACAAAGAGTCCCCAACGGGTACTTAGCTTTATAGAAGTCTTCGGTAGAAGTAATCTCTGGATCTGATCGACCGGCACTTGCGAACAGCTTCTGCTTGGGCGCCTGCAAGAAAGACTGAGGAAAATGGCGTCGGCTGATGCCTTTATACCCGAATGACTGCCGCAATGACGTCGGGTGAAGTGCGACACCAGCCGAAGCCAGACCCAGACTTTGGAATCCGGCCGACCGAAGGGCTGCCTGACGACAGGACAACCCATTTGTAAAGACTGCAGATGCATCCTTGAAGGACATCTTCTCTTTGGTTACTGACAGGTTCAGGGAAGAGAGGTCGAGGATCGGTCTTAAGTCCCCCGTCTTTTTTGGCACCAAGAAGAACCTGGAGTAAAACCTGGACCCGCGCTGGTCTGGGGGGACGTGTTGGATGGCTCTTTTTTCCAGCAAATGTTGGATTTCCATTGCTGCGGCCTCCCTCTGCTTGGGATGGACATTGGGGAGATATCTGGGGCTGTGTGGGTAACGAGAAAAGGGAATTTGGTATCCTCTGGATATGATGCAAAGCACTCAGCGGTCTGCCGTGATGGACTCCCAAGCTGCTGGGTGCTTCGAGGAACGCCCCCCCGACTGTCTCCAGAGTGGTGCAGTCGGGGAACCCCTCAGGGGTGTTGCATGGGTTGGTCAGAGAAGGGTTCTCTGGATCCAAAGTTCCGTGGGGCCCCTCTGCCTCTAGGGCAGCATCCACCCTGCTCTCCTCTGCCGCGGAAGGGCTGGGAGTCTGGAGTGGGACGGGACTGTTGCGACTTCCGGAACCACATCTTCTGTCCCTTTTGGTTCTTAGAAAAGGACCTCTGGGGAGCAGAGAAGTGGACTCAGACAGCAGACAACGTCTTCCCGTCCTTTTCGCTCTGGACCAAGGTATCTCACACAATTTTGCCGAAGAGGGCAGAACCATCAAAAGGGGCATTAGCGAATCACAGTGTCGGAGCCAGGCCTGACGTCTCATAACGAGGCCTGCTCCGTCGGCTCTAGCGGCTCCTTCCATGGCATGAGACAGAAGCCGCATAGAGGTGTTAGATATGGATCGTAGAGTGGCCATCCGGGTGGAGTGCAATTGTTTGTTCTCCGCCGACATGGACTCTGGGGGCGACGCAGCGTACTCTTTGATAAGGTCCCGCTGCAGTCGGAGCACGTGTGCCATGTAGTTCAGTGACCTCACAGAGAAGGTCGCTGAACTAAACACCCGCTTCCCTAGGCAGTCCATCGACCGAGACTCCTTGCTCGGGGGATGAACCGAGGGATTCTCCTGAGCAAGTTCCCTATTAGTGGCCGCTGCCACCAACATGGCATCTACAGGGGGACCCTTACTCCAGTGGGACTTGTCAGAGGGTGGGCTAAGGATCTTGTCTGGGCGCTTGGGGACTGGCTCCACAGTGTCTGGCTCCTTCCACGACCTGGTAGTGATCAAGTCTACCAGGGGGTCGGCCGGAGGGGACACTCAAGAGGTAGATGGGCCTGCTTCAAATGCCTCCAGGAACACGGATTCGTCCGAGGTAAGCTTTGGGGCAGACCAACTCCCCTTTATTCTGAGCATCTCCATGATGTCACCAAATGAGACATCATCGGGGGGTGATCCTGGGGAGCCTTCCCCTTCCTCCAAATCCGTGCCCTCAGTCAAGGACTCGGGGGAGTCCAGGTGCCTCCTCTTGCACCTTCGCCAGAGGGACCTCCTTGGGGGTCCTGTCCGAGGAGGTCTCACCAGCAACGTCTTGTTCCAATGGAACTACCTGGGACGTCAAAGCAGGCTGTCCCTGGAGCCGGGTGATGGAAGCCGGGCCCAACTGAGAAGGAGTGCAGGGTGGAGCTGTGGCAAGGGTCGGGGGCCTGGAATCCCTCGACAGAACCCTCTCCACCACGTCAAATGCCGAGGGAGAGCTGCTCTCTCTGGGATCCGAAAGCAGACTCCCCCTCAGAGACGGACGGATTGGGGCCGGCGCCGAAGCGATCAGATCTGACGGACCAGCATGCTCCGACCCGGATGGAGCCGAAGGCATACCGATCCCGCCGGATCCGAAGCTCAGCCCTCGGCTCCGAGAGCTCGGATCAGAAGAAAATGGACCTGATAGACTTGAGGGAAGTGTCGGCGCTGAAGTACCCGAGACTATCGGCGCCGACACACCCCCGGCTCCAAGGCTGCCAGGCTCCAAAGACTCCGAACCCGGAAAACGGGACGGAGAAGGAGCTATCGGCGCAAAGAAGGGGGTCGAGCTCCACCCTGGAGGGGGGGGGGGGAGGCAGGAGCACTCCCATCTGCAGTTGGGCCTGGAGGAATCTTCTCATCATCCAGTCCAAATCTGCATCTGTGAGACTTCTCGTAGATCTCTACGAGGCCACCGAGGCTGGGCGGGAGTGTCGCCTCGATGACCTCGATGGAGATCAGGTCTCCTCCTCCTCAGGACCCGGTGAAAAGCACGGGGACCGGATCCGAGAAGGAGGAGAACCAGAAGACCTGGAGGGAGAAGACCGCTTTGCTGGGGGGGCTGAAGCGGAGGCCTCTGCCCGCCGCTTGTGGTGCTTCTGCCTCCTTCTTTCTTTCCTAGCCTCCCTCTCCTCCCGAGCCTAAGGCGGGAGGTTGAGTCCCGGCCAGGGGGAGGGAAGCAGGAGTGGCAGCCGCCGCAGCCACTGCGGGAGCCACAGAAGGACCGGAGGTAGAAGCCGAGTCCGGGGGCAGAAGACCCGCCAGAATCAGCTTAGACCTCCGGTCCTTAAGTGCCCTGGGATTGAATGCTGCACAAATGGTACAACCAGAGGACAGGTGTTCGACCCCAAGGCACAAAAGAGTGTGGCCATCCGCTGGGGACAGCTTACGGCCACACTCAGTGCACTTAGAAAGAATGATCTTTGGGGCCTCAGACATGCTCAAGAAAGTAACTCACACACACACAACACTGACGGAACCACGAAGGTAGGGGAAGGACAACTAGAAATAAAATAAACTAAGAGAGTTTAGACTAAAAAGGGGGCTAAACACACTCTCACACCAAAGATTAAAGAAAAGTTGTAAAAAGTTAAATTTTTTTTCACAAAGAGAATGAGAACGCCAGGAGACTCTGGATCAAGCTGCTGAACGAAACCGTGGCAAACTAGATCTGGGGTCAGTCAGGGTTGGCAGAAGATTATGGGTAGGGGGAGGAGCTTGGAGCTCGGATCTAAATCTGTTGAAAACTGCCGTTTTGGATCCGAGGTCGGATCCGATTCCCAAAGGTTGCTGCACAAATGAAGTTAACTACTTCAGATTGAAAATCCTTATGAGGTATTTGCTTCCCACAAGAAATACAATTGTTAACTTTTACTGACATCGGTCTGGAGCAAGAAAAAGTTTCCCCAACGGGGTACTTAGCTTTATTGAAGACTGCGGATCTGAAATTCAATTTCGAAAATCTCAGGAGTCGGCCGACCGGCACTTGCAAACTGCTTTTGCTTTGGGCACCACGCAGCAAGAAAGACTGAAGAAAACGGCGTCGGCTGCATCTTGTATACCCCTGGTGCACTGACATCAGGGAAGAGGCGACAGCAACTGATGCCGGACCAGGACTTTGGAATTCAGGCAGACTGCGGGTGGCCTGCCAGCAGGATAACCCAAGTGTAATAACTGCAACAGTGAAACACGATGAACATCACTTCTAAACTCTTCTAACACTACTAAACACTATCTACTAATAAGATAACTAGCTAGAGAATCAGTAAAGTGATAATAAAGACAAAACGTTTAAACTTAGCCACGGCCAAGCAAGAAGCACTTCTGAACTCGTAGACGCGGCAAATGAGATCTGGGGATTGTAGTAGTGCACTATGGGATACCTACCTAGCCACGAGCCAACTAAGAGACTTTGAGCTTTGTAATAGGCCAAGTCGGAGCTAACCCATATGTAAGAATGAAGGTGAGATAGGACTACAGAACATCACATCTGGGGATTGTACTAGTGCACTATGGGATACCTACCTAGCCACAAGCCAACTAAGAGACTTTGAGCTTTGTAATAGTCCAAGTCGGAGCCGAGGATCGGCTCCGAACCCATATGCAAGAATGAAGGCGAGATAGGACTACAGAACATCACATCTTTCCTTACTGTAAAGTTTACACAAAACCATACTTCTGCAAGCACTTTCACTACTGTCCTTCAGCTAGGTGATCATCATTTAATTTGTTATATTTAGAGTTTTATTTTCCATTTTCTTAATGAATACCTTACTATTGCTTTCAACTTCTGAGATGAAACAGAGTTTATAGCTAGAGCTGGAAGATTATACAGTTTCTGTATTAAGCAGACTTGTCTGTGATCAGAGTAAATTTTGAAACTTGAGCAGCAACACTTTCTTCTGCTGTATATTTTATTGTGTATTCCCAAAGCTTTTTGTTTTTGTGAATTTTATGTTTACAATTGTCGTCATCTTCATAAATGCAACTAGGATATCACAGAACACAGTTACAGTACTGGAAACACTTCCTTTCTTAAGACTAACGATCAACTTTGTTTACACAGAGTATACAATAGATAAACAGAAAAAAGATCCTAGCTTTGTCAGTATAATATCAAAGATATTGCCATCATTAGCTGAGTCTGTAATGTTCGTTTCAAGCTGTTGCAACATACTTGTTTTATTGTTAAGTAACTGAGGCAAGTCAAAATCTCAGCAGTTAAGATGGCCCTACAATGGCTGCTAAGTTCACGGATTTTTGCATCCTGAAGCTTAGTCTTGAAATTTTCAAGCTCTGTAGGGAACAAAAATGCTGTACAGCAAGTTCCTGTAATATTAAAATTAATGCAGATATTATTTATTACTCTACCAATTTCAAGTCCTGAGGGTTTTTCTTGGCTTTTGTTTTTTAGTGCACTTTTACAAACACAGACACCTATCCCACTGGACCAAAAATAAAGGAATTTATGATATGCACTTTGGATCTTTAAACCATTTTTCATTAACAGCATGTATCCAAACAGAAAAATGCTTCTAAGTAATCAACACTATTAAGTCATCCAGCTTTTAGTAATGCTATCTTTTCTAGTTTTTCTTTTGAAATTTGAAGTGGTATAAAAAACAGACACTATGGGAATAGACATGTCCTATATAGAATTTGTACTCCCTTGGAAGGGAACAAAGCCCATCATGTGGCAGGCTGATGGGTACTGAATCCTCTGTCTGCAGCACCGTGTCTCTAGTCACTTTTTTTTTTGTCAACATGCAGGTGGGCAGATGCAATAATCCCACTATGTCCTTCTGCATTATCCAAGAGGTAGAACCTTCTTAGCTTGCTACTCACTCCAATGTGAAAAATGGCAATCTTATAATTATCTATAATCCTTTTAACCTACTTGACTTATGCATAGTATTGTCCACATTCAGGCATGGCACTGTTAAGGGTGGATGGGTGGGTAGGTAGGTCCTGGAAAACAAGATTCCAAGGAAACACCTTCCCTACCACTTCCTGGGTCATCAGCCAATGACACACATGTCCAATTAATTGCTAACCAATAAGGAGCATGACAGGAAAAGGCAGCTATTACAATTTAAAATGATGCAGTCTGCTGGATAAGGCTTTTGTAGGTGCCTGCTCTCCTGTCAGGGGTGTACTGTTTCCCTGCAATGGCTTCCCTCCTTTGTACAGAAACTGCTAGAAGGGTTAAAACCATGGTGCTTTAGATATGCCTATACAATATGGCAGAGCCACAGTTAGGTTATATGGCAAACTCTAACCAAAAAGGGTGATGCATTATTAAAGTTATGTACTCACCATAACTATGCATGTGTTCACTTTCATTCTTCCTCAATGATTGGGTATCTAATCCAACCTTGGATCAGTCCCGGCCACATTTGCCAGACTCTCGGATCCAACTCTCAAGTTCCTCCTTTACCCATGATGCCCCGGTCAACCCGCTAGACTTCAGATCGAGTTTGCTGCCTTATAAGCCCTAAGCATAAGAAAAAAAGGATTGAAGTAACAAAGCTGGGGCTCAAGCCTGGAACAAATGTTCCACAAATATCTACATGGTCGCTCCAAGACATGAAGGGGGAAGGAGGGTGGGGAGTTTAGGAGGAATGAAAATGGACACCACGGGTGCATAGTTATGTTAAGCACATAACACCTGACATTGTTCTTTTCGTTCATTCAACGACTGGGACAGATTCCCCAGCTACATGCACCTTGGGTGGCCCTTATGAGGAGTACTGCAGAACCAAAATCATCTCTGCTCTTGGATATCAATTCTAATTTGTAATGAGCAATAATGGTATGAGGATTAGACCTTTGCTGTGCAAATGTCATCAATAGAAGCTCTAGACAAAAACGTGGAAGAGACAGCCATGGACCTAGTAGAATGTGCTTTAGGGGTCTAGGTAGGGGGCAGACCTTGCTGAGTTTAAATAAAGGAAATGCAATTAGCAATTCTTTTGGCTAGGGTAATTTTAGAAAATGGGGATCCCAATTTGTTTGGGGAGAGAGAGACCAAGTTATTCTGACTTCCTGAAATCTTTTGCTCTGTGGAGATAAAAACAGTTGCCAAAAGGTGTAGCATGTATTCTTTGTTAGCAAAGTTGGGAAAAGAAGACAGGCAGGTTAATAGCTTGTTTGATATTTGCTTTGGAGACTACCATGGGCAAAAAGGATGAATTGGTTTGTAAGGTAACTCTGTCTTTGTGGAAAATAAGAAGATCTGAAAGACAGCCTGGAGTTCAGAAACTTGTCTTGCAGACGTAATGGCTACCCACAAAAACGCTTCCAAGACAAAAATTTTAAATCACACTTCGCTAATGATTCAAAGGGATTCTGAGTTAACCCTTGCAACACGTCTGTCAAATACCAAGGGAGTTCCCACCGTCTAAGTGATGCTCCAATAATGTAGCGAGTGAGCCCGACTCGAACCTGGATATAGTTTAATAACAAAGCTTTCCACAAAGTTGTAAAACCAAAACGTAAAAACCACAACGTTAAGTGCTTTCATCTGTACATACAGACTTCTTCAGAACAAATTTTACATATAATACGCTTCCTTTTAAAACCTTTTTGGCACCAAAAGGTTCAAGTTGGGCTCACTTGCTGCATTATTAGAGCATCACTTAGATGGTGGGAGCCGTCTAAACAGTTTGTAATTTAAGGTGTTGTTTTGGGTTTCTACAAGATACCAAGGGAGTGACGAGTCCTTCACTGGAGGTCTAAGCAAGAACATACCTTTTAGAAAGGCCCTGCACAACTTTGAAGAACCTAATGAAGAAGCATTTTCTCCCGAGTGAAAATTAGATATCTCTGGCAATTGTACTTTGATAGTAGAAAAACTAGCACCTTCTTGAAAAACAGATGCTAAAATATTCTAAGACCACAGACATATGAGCAGTGAAAATGTCCAGTTCCCCTCTGAAGAGGCCAAATATAGAATCTTTTCCATTTACTTTTGTAGATCTTCCTCATACAGTCTTTGTTGGAAGGCAGAAGTGTCTGTATGACTGGGGAGGAAAGCCTCCGCTGTCTAGCTATCAGTGGAACTGAAGAAACCATGTGGTCAGTTTCAGGCACTGAATATCCAGATGATACATTCCAGAGACATACAAGAGAAGGTCTGTACTGAGGTTCAGTATCCATGGTGGATAATGAAGAGGAGACCAAAGAAAAGGGAACCACACTTGGTGAGGCCATAAGGGAGCAATGAGGATAATTGTGCTCTTCAAACAAAGTGCTTTCTGCAAGAATTCCGGAATTAGAGGTAATAGGAGACATCATAAAGGAGACCAAAGTGGACTAGAGCATCTCTCTGTGACTCCCCCTGAGTGGGGGATTAGGGCAAAGAACCTGCTGCACTTGTTGTTGAAGGTTGAGGCAAAGAGGTTGCAGCAAGGTTGTCCCCATTGACAGAAAATCCTCTATGCCACTGACAGACTGACAGACCACTCGTGAGGCATCAGAAGGTACCTGGTGAGTGTCTGCTAAAAGTTTAGACTTTCCTGGTATATGAGTTGCCACAAGAAAGTGTCTGGAAGAGATTGCTTACTGTCACATACACACACTGCCTCTCAGCAAAGGGGCTAAGAGCAGGTTCCCCCCGGTAGGTGATGTATCAAACCTGCAATGCTAATAGGATCACTCTCATCTCTAGGAAACTGATATGCGAAATGGCCTCTTCTGGGAACCACATACACTGGACAGTCTGTCTCAAGAAATGTCCACCCTCCTCAGTTGGGAGGAGTCTATGGTCACCATGGTTATGAGAGGTGAAAGTATAAAAGGATGGCATAGGAAAACTTCGTCCAACTAAATCCACAAATGAAGATGACCTTTGCAAACAAGAGTTGAGTCTGACCAGAAAGGAAACAGGATGATGCAGAACTGACCACTGAACAGCTGGTGTCCCTTAAAGAATGCACATATAAAACCGGGCCATAGGAACTAAGGTTATGACTACTGCCATAAACCCTACAGCATGAATAGCAGGTCTGGCCAGGGGAGAAAGATGTGCAAGAATTTGCTCCACCTGAAACCAGACTATCCTTATACGATGTGGTGGAAGACAGGCTATCGGACTTATTGTGTTCAACTGGGCACCTATGAACTCCAAACTCTGAACAGGTTGAAGATGAGATTTGCAAGTGTTGACAGAGAAGCCTAGTGAATGACAATTGGAGCAAGTAGTCCCAGGACTCCTCTAGGAGATGCTTGGTTGGGGCAGTGAGGAGCCAGTTTAGATATGGACACACGCAGAATCCCAGCAGTCTTAACTGAGCTGCTACTACTGCCATACATTTGGTAATCATCCTTGGGCTGTGGTGAGACCAAAGGGCAGGGCTCTGAATGGGTAGTGACTGGACACCAGCTGAAAGTACAAAAATCTTCAGGATCATCTGTTCATCTTGATGTGATAGTACACATCCTGAAGACTGACAGACGACATCCATTCATACTTAGTAGAAATGGCAGAATGGACCGACTCCTTCACAAATTCATTCAGCTTGCTTAGATCCAAAATTGGTCTCAGTTCCCTGGTTTTCTTTGGCACTAAAAAGAACCTTCAGTAAGTTCTGAATTCTTTCTGGTCTGGTGGAACTTCCTGGATGACTCTTTTGCCTAGTAGTTTTTGAATTTCTTGAGCTCTCGCCTCCCCCTGACTGGGTGGGACATTAGGAAACCTTTTTTTTTTTGGCTGGAGGAATCTGGGAAAATGGTACGAAATAAACTTTGGATATGATTTTTAGCACCCAAGACTCTTTTGTTGTTGATGCCCAGGTATCTGGGTGCAAAGATAAGTGCCCCCCCCACCTCCAGAGGTGGACAGCTGGGCAACTTTTCAGGAGCTGAATGGGTTTATTTGAAAAAGAATCTCAGAAACCATGGTTCTGTGGGCCTTCCCTGCCATGAGGATAGTGTCTTCCATTTGAAACCCCCCCACCTCTGCAGGAGTTATCCCCATATGAATCCTGGAAAGATCCCTGGGACTTAGGATCACATTTTCTTGCCTCCTCCGATTCCTGTAAAAGGATTGCTGAGGGGTAGAAAAACATATCTCTATGGCAGACAGGGTGTTTCCATCCTGTTCACTTCAGGAAACAATTTCCTCTACAGTAGGGCAAAACAAGGACATTCCATTACAGGCAGCATTGATGAAAGAAGACTTGAAAGACTCCGCAAACTCACAGAGGCGTATCCAGGCATGTCTCCTAATAGCTATGCCTGAACCCGGCTGCCCATGAAGTACCCTCCACAGCATGGGATATTATCCATCTCCAATGCGTCAATGAGGCTAACAAAATTGTCAGTTGTGAATAATTCTTGTAGTCCGCTGCTGTTGTCTTGTGAAAAGTGGTAAGTAATTCAGAGACCTTAAGGCAAAGGTCACTGAAGCAGATATGTGCTCTGCTAGCTCCATTTTTGTAGCTGCTGCCACAATCACAGCATCAGCAGGGACTCGCTTGTTCCACTACAGTTTGTCTTTAGATGGTGCCAAGAATATAAAAGGATGAAGGTGGGGTGGGTTCTACAGTATCTAGTTCTTTCTGCATCTAGTGAGAGATTAGATTTATAAGTTCATCTGGCAGGGGAGTCACCCAAGATGTAGATGGGCCAGACCCAAAAGCTTCCAGAAAGACTGACTCCTCTGGGGAAGGGTATCTGAGGGCTAACCATCTTTTTACTTGAGAATCTCTAGGACGTCCCTGTAGGAGATGTCATCTGGTGGAGCTCTGGGAGACCACTCCCCTCCCCTTCTTTAAAGTCAGTGGCCTCAGTGAGAGATTCCATAGAGGAATCTATGTGTTTCGTCTTGCATGTCTTTTTCGGAGAATCTCTTCAGTCAGGTGGTATGGAGAGGTACCCAAAGAGAGGGGAAACTCCTCAATGGGAGCTGTCTGGATGCTTGACGGTGCCAGCTATCCCTGTGGAATAGGCCTGAAAGGATCACAGCTTGGACCTGAAGGGGAAATGGCTGTAGGATTCAAAGAGGAGAGAAAGTAGATGAATCTCCGCCAAGAGAAAATCCTCACCACTACCTTAAAGGCAGAAGGACTGGGAGAAGTCATGGTTGGCTGCAACTGAGCCGAAGCTGCCAATGATACCAAACCTCAACCCTGCCTGGACCTGTGCCTCAAACAGGGAGTTGGACCCATGCTAATTAATGTTCAAGCTCCAAGAGGTAGGGACAGCTCTGACAAAATCGGAGTGGAACATAGCTCCCATGGACCTGAAGTAGACACTTCAGCTCAGACTCATCATAATCCAAAGGAATCAGAATTGAACAAGTCAGGAAAGGTGGAGTTGAATACCTACAGTCTTCAGATCAGATGCTGATACTCATGGATCCAAGGGCTCCAAAACAGTAGGTCGGATCAGAGAAGGAGAGACCACTGCATGAGAAGTAGAAAGGAGGCTCATGGATGTGATGGGAGATGCAGCCAAGATAATCCACATCTGAATCTCAGCTCTGCGGAACTTCCTCATTATCCTACCACCTTAGCTTCTGAAAGGCTCCTGGAGGACCTAATGGAAGAAATGGTGGACTGGGGCAGAGACTCTCTTTGGAGTTCCCTGAAGAAAAGGGGAATGGAGTCAGGGAGAAAGAGGTTCTATGGTGAGCCCTGGGGATTGGGTTCTTGGAGACTTGGCATGACCAGCAGTCTAATCAAAGGGATGTGGGATCAGAGTGCTTCCATTTTTGCATCCAAAGAGGGTCTGATCTGATGCTTTCTGAATCTTCTGTGAGGGCTCCAAATATGCAGCAGCAGTAGCTGTCTACGGAGAGAAGGATGGAGATAGCTTGGCATGATTCCTCCATCTCCAAAGAGGCTTTGGATGATTTAGCAGGGGTTGAGCAGGAGAGTGGCAGCAAACCTTTCAGAACCAATTTGTTTCTCTGGTCACTAAGTCCCCTATTGTTAAAGGGTGCACAAATGGAGCAGGTGGTGTTGAGATGGGAAGCTCCAAGGCAGAAGCTACACTGCCTGTGGGGATCTGAGTTAAGTATCTTATGCCCACAGGAAGTGAATTTTTGGAATCCTGTCAGTTTCTCAGCCATAATACCCAAAGTAAATAACTTACCTAAAGATAAGACAATCAGAATGAAAGATTAAGACAATCAGAATGGAGTAAACAGTAAATAAAAAGGGAAAGTATTTTTTATTTATTAATTTTTTTTTTCATCTGTAATGGTAGGAAGAAAATACCCTCTAGAGAGTAAAGACAAGTAAAAGGGTACAAGAAGTGCCAACAATGGTACCAAAAGCGACCAGAAGTGGAAAGCAGGTAAAAAAGAGAAAAATAAGTTATGTTCTTACCATAACATTCTGTGTTGTCGATCATCTACTTTTGACTCTTGGGTAGTCTGTTCCAATCCTCGGAACCAGTTCGGCCGTTGCACAGCTTGTGCCAGCCAAATATCCCACGAGCTAATACTCTACCCACAATGTCCCTTGTCTATATTACCTCAGATCACTACGAAGAAATTCCTAAGAATTTACCAACTAAGGGGGGGGGGGGGAGGTGGGTGATAAGATCATAGAAGATGTTATAAGTAGTATGCATCTTAAAATACAAAGAAAAAAACACCAGAAAAGCTCTGAGAGAGGGATCCGCATCTTTAGTGTTATGGTGGCAAATGTGATCAGAGATATAGCAGGTCGACTGGAGCATTACGAGTAGAGAGAGGAGCTCGAGAGATGAATCTGAGAGCCTGATAAATGTGGCAGAGTCTGATCCAATACCCAGTAGTTGAGAAATGAATGAAAAAGACATCAGATCAAAAATCTCTTCTGCTTTCTACAAATGTCACACATGATTTGGTGCTGTTAAGATTATCACACACACCAAGCACCTCATTGCTGCAGCCCTGACCAGAAGTACACTACTGGCATTAATTTTTAATTGGTGATACTGCACATCCACACCATGAATACTTACTGATCATGCTCCCTAACACTGTGCCCAAGGAAGCCACCCCATTTGCCCCACCCTAGTTATGCCTCTGCAATATGGCTCCTTTCCAGGAGATGCAGGCAACTCCTGTGCAAGTCCTGACTGAAGACCTGATGATTGTATACATGCTTATTTGTTTCTTTGGCAATGAATGTATGCTATCAACCAGATCTGAACTAAAGGAGTAACAAGAAAAAAGGACAGCAAGGAAGCACAGTATGTCATCCAAACCTCATAAGGATACCATAGCATGTTCCAGCAAAGGGCATGTGTCCCCAAGCAGAGAAGCTGAAATAACTGTGCCAAGTGGCAGTCTTCAAGAAGAGGCACTTCCCTCACAGAAAAATCTACAAATTCTGCCAGAATAAAGAGCCTTTATTCTTTAAGCAAGCATTCACTGTTACTTGGATTCAGAGTGGGCAGCAACAAAGAATAAGATTCCTGGTATATGAAGTAAAATTTTAGTCCTCCTAACTTGCTTCTTCCAGTGAACAGCTCAAAACCGGATGCAGAGGAAGGGGGTGAATTATGCTGCAGAGCTTGAGGTTTAAATATTCGGTGTTCATTTTACCAAAGACATAGGATTTGAACCTGGTCTTGCTCTGTAGCAGGCAAATATGGATGGTTAAGAGCACCACAGATGCAGGGGCCAAAGCGTCAAAGCTCAACCAGATCTGCCCTGCATACTTCAAAACAAAAATCATTGGTTTATCATCCAGATACTGCATCACAAATTGTGCAGAACAGTGATTATATAATTGGCAAAAGAACAAAACAACTCCTTAAAGGGGTTAAGAGTAAAACAACTATGTTTTGAAACCAGTACTTTAGGGGGTGATGAAGCTACTAAAGTAGACTTGTGTAAAGGCAGCATTAATTACAAAATTGCAGTACTGTACTGCTAAACAAAAACTTCCAGATGCCAAACAGCAGAACCCAAAACAATTGGGGGGGGGGGGGTTGCCACTTAGCATCATGACAAATATATGAAAGTTACATACTTACCATAATGCCAGAATTGTACGAAATGTACTTATTTCCGATAACTAACAAGAAACACACACACGGTATCCTAAGGATATGTGCTGCAGGTAACAAACACCAGTGAAATAAAAACAGAACATGGTGTTGTCTAAAGACTGCTGCATACAGTTGATAGGAGAACAGCTCATGTCTCCTAAACCTGATGCACTTCTTTGAAGCGGTCACCAAAGCTGTAGATGAGGGTAAGGTGGTACACACAGCCTATCTAGATCTCGCCAAGGCTTTCAACACCATCCCCCACTCTGGAATTATAGACAAACTCACTAAACTAGGTATAAATCCCTATGTCACAAGATGGGTTGCCAACTGGCTCACTGACTGAACACACACTGTGAAAGTAGCAGACTAAATCTGACTTCAGACCAGTGACAAGTGGAGTACCACAGGGTTCAGTCCTGGGTCCTCTCCTGCTTGGTATCTACTTCTCTGAAGTACAGGCTAACACAGAAGGTCTTTGGCTAACGAAGTTCGCAGATGACTGCAAACTAGGAGCCATAATCAAATCTCCTAACGATGTGGACATCCTACAAAAAGGCCTCACTGAGACAGATGCCTGGTGTCAAAGACATGGTTTCAAGCTCAATGCCAAAAAGTGCATTGTCATTCCTTTTGGTAAAAACTCTGTACCCATGAACTACCACATAGGCGGTAGTCTACTTAACACCGAAAGTGTGATTAGAGACCTTGGGACACAGGTGGACAGTAGTCTCTCCTTTGATAATCACATCGCCACAGTAGTCAGGAAATCCTTCTACATGGCACACCTCATCACAAAAGGTTTCTCATCCAGGAAAAAAGAGGTCATTGTTCCCCTCTACTCATCACTCATTAGACCCATTATAGAGTACAACGTCCCTTTTGATATGTACCTCACAAGACATCTACAACAACTGGAAAGGCCACAGAAATACTTCACAAAGAGGATTACCGGCCACAAACAGATGCCCAATGCAGACGGTCTCAAAAAACTCCAGCTTTACTCTGTCGCATATCGCCTACTCAGAGGCGATCTCTGCCTAACATACAAAGCTATGTCAAACCCAGAGCTGTTGGACATGCTCCACGTAAAGAAATCCCAATCCTTCCGAGCTACACGCTCTAGGGACCTAAACCTTGTCACCACAATAAACAGAACATGCTGGAGGGATAGATTCCTGTCTCAGAGACTTCCCATACTCTGGAACAAACTACCTGTCTATATCAAACAAAGCTACTCATTAGCACTCAAGAAAAATCTTGATGATTGGATGGGAGATAGGAAATTCACCCCGGGGATCACTTCTGTGGCTCTGCTTGACAGGGGCACAGGAAAAAAACATTCTTGGGTGGCAAAAGCCAGGGTAAAGTATGGCTAGGCTTATATAGGCCCTAGGGCCAATAGCCTAGTACCTACCTATGAACAGACTGGTGGGCTGAAGTGGGGACAATTCTTAAAGATCTAGAATTATGCTAAGTACACAACATCTTTACCCGATAAGAGGTCCATCTTCAACAAATGGAGTCCACAGCTACAAGAGTTAAGGTTGGATGAAATTTCAGGTGCGCAAATATTACCTATTGAAGCATTTCTTAATAGGGCAGATGCAGCCACAACTCTAGTCAAATGGGCTTTAGACATGGATAGCAGATCAAGTCCCAATGAAAGCTACAATTCTATGACCTCAGACGTACACCAAGATAGGACTGCTTTGGATATCAAGATCCTTCTTTTGTGGAGCAAATGGAAGCAACAAGTGATATGCTTTCTTAAATTTTCTGATTGTGCTGATGCCCTACTTGAATGCAAAGTATACAGGTTTTACAAATAGGGCCTCTGAGAACATTTTAACTGATATTATGAACACAAAAAATAAAAATGTTCTAAGAAAAAATGTGAGGTCAATTTAGGATGCTGTCTCAAAGAGAGTTTGGTTAGTACTCCCAAAATACAGTAAAGCTCCCAGGGTGGTGCAGAATCCCTTATAAGGAGCGTTAACTAAATGCTCTAAAGAAGGTCTTACTCACTTTGGCAGGTGCTAAAGATGGGAAATGCTGCCCTTGACAGAAATTTGAAAATGCAGCCAAGTACACCTTAACTGAGGATTAACACAGACCTAGTTTAAAAAGCTCCTCAAATATCTCAGGCTGACCGAGGGATGCCTTTTGCATTCGGATGCCCACACAGACTAACCCAGTGGACAAAACACTTCATTTTTCTAGTAATTTCCCTAGTGGAAGGCTGCTGGAAGGAAGTCAACATTTCTTTAAATTTATACTTTTATAGAAGTGTTGCTCCAGTGGTGTACAGGGATAAAAGCACTGACTATGACCAAGTAGACCTGGGTTAGATTAACGGCTCTGGCAACTGACGGAGCAGCAGGGAGGCATGTATGTTTCCAATCCCTGTGAGGGTTGGAGGTCCTGGACGCATCTCCTGTGGTGATCTCGAGCACAGGCTGGAGACATCACTAGGGGAAGCATGATCTACATGGGTGAATATGGTGGGGACATGGGTGACCTCCAGTGGATATGTTATGGAATGTTGTATGTCCCCATTCAACTCGCACCCCCTGGCCAACACACTGGATCCATGAGGGAGGGAAGGGAGAAACAGAGTAAGTTACATAAAAGTATAAACCCTTGGATAGCAGATAGATATTCAAAGGCTTTTTTTTTTAAATTTGTATTATTTTTAACTCGCTTATTAAGACATGCAGCAGTCTTAATTGCCATCTTCAAAACTTTATTTAGACCTATCACTGAATACAATGCTAGTCTTTGCAGATCTAACACCCAGCAGGTTACTTCACATGCATATATTCAAAGGAATAAAACTATGACTGCATCTAGTTCTTACAGGCTACTAAGGGGCAAACTGATTCATTTATTCCAATTGAGTTTACATGAATAAAAGCTCGCCACAATGGGGATATACTTAATTATATTATGGTATTAAAGGAATAAAGGTTACTTTTGGTGTCTAAAATTCAAAATTCAATTACTTTACATTATTCAGTTTGCAATCAAAAATTCTTATTCCATCTGTGAAATCCATTCATCTTTAGAAGTTCTTCAGATAAATAAGTAGGTGATTACAGGCAGAAGCTTTTGGATAGCCTAGCTATGACTTAAAGCTCATCACACACCCAGCCTGTAACAATGTAATGCCAACATCACACATGCAGGTGGGTTCCCATCATGTGTGGGCAGAGCCACAGTAACAGTTAAACTGAAAACACTTCATACAGAACAGCTCACTGCAATGTAGTAAAACACTGGTAAGATAGGTATGGGAACAAAAGAATGTCTTGTATTTGAAGTCAGAATAATTGTGGGAACATAAGAATGTCTTGTATTTGAAGTCAGAATAATCACCTTAACAGTGTTAGTAAGGTAGAAAATAAGAAGAAAACTCCACTTCACTGTCAGTGCTTGTCTACAGTACTCACTTTTATATCAAAAATGTGAAATTTCTTTTCATATTTAGACTGGAATTTCTCCGGCTGCATGACGACCATCTGTCTTGGTGATGCTTTTAAGAAGTTTGCAATTTCACTGCTGAATGAATGATGAAATTTATAATCTTCGCGCAGAGTGTTACCTAGGAAAATAAAGCATAACACTGTAAGTTTATGTTTAAAATCCACAGACGACATTTAGAAGGCATGTGCCAAAAACAGTGCAGTCAAAATCCTGCACAAGTGCAACCCGTTTTCTTTACATCAAGATGCCTTATTAACTATTATGCAAACTTGTTTTGTAACTCGGATAACACAAATAAGTTAAGTTTTTATGTTAAAACACTGCATAAAATATTCCATATGCTTCTACGCAGTAAAATAAATTAAAAAAAAATGCTTCTACACATGCCATCTAAATAAAAAATCTCAGCTTTAGGGCACTGGCATATCTTTTGAAATTAAACCTTCACAGAAGCAGTCAATCTGTGGGCCATATTCACATAATTTTGGAATAACGTTTAGGGTGCAGCTGCAGCTGAACAAACGCACACACGTGTACTCACTCAGGTACAAATGCATACAAATTACATAGAAGTTAATGACACAGCAGCACTGACTGTGGTGGTGGAATAAAAAAGGTATTTAAAGGAAACCATACCTAGTTACGGTGTTTGTTTGGATGTTGGATATTGTAGTCCTGACAGGTTCACAGCACAAAGAATCAAATAACTTTGTCAACACAAAGAGATAAAGTGCTTGAATAACTTATAACAAGCCTTCAGTGAAGTGAACTCACATTAATACAATGTTCCCGACATTCCAGCCAAAGATCACCTTGCCAAAAGTACCCATTTGAGACAGATGTTTTCCATTCTAACTTCTCTTTAGTTTTTCCAAAGCCGACCACTACTGGATGCCAGATGTGTTATTAGAGTCCAAGCTACAATGCTATGGGAAGTGTGTACCTAGGTACGAAGCAGCAGACATGCAAATGTCATACACCTAAACACCCAAAAATAAGAAGTTATGTACCTACCATAACGTTCCATGTTAGTTGTCTTCTCTCGCCTTCTTTCTTGCTTGATGGGTTCGGAGCCGATCCTCGGCTCCGACTCGGCACTTGCTAAGCTCGAGAGTCACTTTTACCAGCTCGAGGGAGCCCCATATCCCATGATGCAAGGCGGTAAGTACCCAGATCTCGTTTTATGACAAAGGGCAATAGCACCAAGCATAAAAACACTTCCAAAGGAAGAAGAAAACTTGCAGGATGGAAGAAGGACCAGGTCTGAATGGTCTTCAGCATAATAATTTCTTATAGAAAGGTCTGTCCAGGCCTGGGGGAAGGAGGGAGGGTCGCAGGAAAGAAGGCGAGAAGACAACTAACATGGAACGTTATGGTAGGTACATAACTTCTTAATGTTAAGTTGTCAATCTCGCCTTCATTCTTGCTTGATGGGACCGCGTCCCTAGCACCTCTATCCTGGGTGGCTCAATGGAACAGACTCTTGAGGACTGTAGAGCCAAAACTGGCTCTGTCCCTGGAGGCCAAGTCCAATTTGTAGTGGGAAACAAAAGTATGAGGAGTGGCCAAGTGGCGCTGCACAAATAGTGTCTAAAGGAAGTCTAGCTTGAAGGCTGTAGAAGTAGCTAAGCTCCTAGTTGAATGTGCTTTAGGTTTTGAGCACAGCTGTTTTCCCCTGAGCAGATAAATTTCAGAGATGACCGAAGAAAGCCATCTAGACAAGGTCACTTTAGAAACAGGACGGCCTTTCTTATTATCTGCATAGGAAACAAAAAGTTGATCAGATTTCCTAAATTTTTTTGTTCTGTCCAAATAATATCTGAGTTGACGGTGGACATCAAGATAATGTAGTTTTTGTTCGGCTCTGTCTGAATAGTTTGGGAAAAATACAGGGAGATCAATGGATTGACTCAAATTGGTTTTTGAGGCGACCTTAGGCAAAAAGGTCGGATTAGTTCTCAATGATACTCTGTCTTTGTGAAAAACCAAATAGGGGGGGTCGAACCGATAGAGCATGAAGTTCAGACGCCCTCCTGGCCGATGTAATAGCCACTAGGAATAAAGTTTTCCAAGAAAGAAATTTCAAGGAACAAGAAACAGTTGGCTCGAAGGGGGGAAGAATCAAGGATGTCAGCACTAAATTTAGATCCCACTGAGGAGGAGGATTCCTGATTGGAGGCTTTAGCAGGAAAATTCCTTTCAAGAAGGCCCTGCAGAGCCTATGGGACATAATATTGTGATCTGCGATCCCGACATGAAAGTTCGAGATAGCAGCCAATTGAACTCTGACTGTGGAAGAAGAGGAGCCTGCATGAAAAATCTCTGCTAAGAAGTCCAGGACTGCCTGAACAGGGGCAGTGAAAGGATCAATACTCTTGGCCTTAGCCCAATAAGAGAAACATTTCCATTTGCTTGCATAAATCCTCCTGGTAGAGGATTTTAAAGAAGCTACTATGATGTCTCTAACTGAGTTAGAGATCAAAGGAAGCCTGGCTAAGGAAGGAAGTGGAGCAACCATGCTGTGAGGTTGAGAGAAGGGATAGACCGGTGCAGCTGACCGGATTGGTGAATCAGAAGATCTGGCACTGGGTCCAGATGCCACGGCTGCACCAAAAGGTGACGATGGAGGAACGGGAACCAAACTTGTCGAGGCCAGTAAGGGGCAATGAGAATCAATTTGGCTCTCAAACCGGTTGCCTTGTGGATAACTTGAGGGATCAGAGGAAATGGAGGAAGGCATAAAGAAGTCCCTGGGGCCAATCCTGGGTCAGAGCGTCTCTGGGGGATGGCCTGGAAGAGGAAGAGAGAAGAAGTCCGGGCATTTGCTGTTTTGGCGAGTAGCAAAAAGTTCGCAACATGGGCGACCCCATTCCAGAAATATCTCTTCCGCTACAGATTGCTTGAGAGACCACTCGTGAGGCATGAGAATAGCTCTGCTCAATCTGTCCGCTACAATGTTGGTTTTCCCAGGGATATGCGTTGCTACCAGAAACCGATGAGAGGAGATTGCCCATTGCCATAGTCTGAGCTTCTCGACACAAGGGGTAGGACTTGGTTCCGCCCTGTTTGTTGATATACCAAACTACAGACATGTTGTCTGTGTGGACTGCAATTGTCCCTACGGGAAGAAAGTCGTTGAGGGCTTGCAACGTTAAAAGCACTGCTCTCATCTCCAGGACATTTATGTGCAGGTGGTATTCGAGCGGCTGCCACGTCCATGAACCATCCTGCCCTGATAATGACCCCCACCCGATCAGGGAGGCATCCGTGGCGACAGTGGCTACGGGGATGGGGGTACAAAGTGTCTGCCTTGGTGAACCTGGGGAGATGTGATCCACCAAGCAAGATGATCTTTGCAAGTCTGTGTCACCAGAATCTGGTGACGCATTGGAAGTTGTTGGTACGACCACTGTGTGAACAGCATCCACTGAAGAAGGCGCATGTAGAAGCGAGCCAGGGAAGAAGAGTAATGGCCGCAGCCATGAGGCCTAATACCTTTAGAACCATTCTGGCCTGTACTTTCTTGTTGGCTAGAATGATCCTGACTTGACTTTGAATGTCTGAAACTCTTTGATCTGTAAGGGTAGCTGACATCCGAACAGTGTTTAAGTTTGCGCCTATGAAAGTAATAGACTGGCAGGGCGATAAGGATGACTTTTCGAAGTTTATCGAGATGCCCAAAAGAGTACAAAGCTTTATTGTGTAATCCCTGGCTTGAATAAGCTGATGCCTGGTGGTGGCTGAAAGGAGCCAGTCGTCGAGATCGGAAACACCTGGAATCCTTGGCGTCTCAGGTGAGCCGTGACCACTGCCATGCATTTGGTGAACACTCTGGGGGCTGTAGTGAGACCAAAGGGCAGGGCTCTGAACTGGAAATGACTGGACCCCAGCCGGCGGAGAAATCTCCTGGAGCGTCTGTGGATTTTGATGTGATAGTACGCATCCTGAAGATCTATTGAGCACATCCAGTTGTCCTTCTGTAAGAAGGGCAGAATTGACTGAAGAGTGACCATTCGAATCTTGTCTTCCTCACAGACTTGTTGAGTCTGCTGAGATCAATATTGGTCTCCAGTCTCCCGTCTTTTGGGGACCAAAAAGAACCTTGAGTAGATTCCGGGCTCTGAATGATCTGTCGTAACTGGCTGAATGGCTCTTTTTTGCAGAAGTTTTAAGACTTCTAACTCTGCAATTTCCCTTAGACCGGGTGGTACATCTGGAAGGGAATTTGAGTGATAGAAAGGACTTTCCTCGAAAGGAATTTTGTAACCTCGGATATGATCGACTGTACCCATCTGTCTTGAGTGAGGGAATGCCAGGCTTCTGGGTACAGCGATAGTCTTCCCCCGACTGCCTCCAAGGATGGACAGCCGGGCAACATCACAGGGATGCTGAAAGGGCTTGTCAGAGAGAGGCTCTCTGTTTCCCTGGTTTTTTGGACCCCCTCTGCCTCTAGAGCGGCGTCTGTTGTTGTTACCCCCTCTGCCTCTAGGGGTAAACTGACCACGTGAATCCGGCGTGACTCCTTGGGATTTGCGGAACCACATTTTGCCACCTTTCTGTCCTTTGGGGTAAGGTCTAGAAAGGGTGGAAAACGGACACCTCTGACAGAAAGAGTCTTGCCGTCCTGCTCACACCTGGTCAAAGTTTCCTTCACTTGAGGGCCAAACAAAGCTGACCCATCAAAGGGAGAATTTGTGAAGGACGCCTTAAAGGGATCTGCAAAGTCACATAGCCGCATCCAGGCTTGGCGTCTAAGGGCCACACCTGTACCTGCGGCCCTACTCGCTCCATCAGCAGCATATGATATAAGCCGCATGGAGGAGTTTGCAATGGAATTAAGGGTTCCTAGCTGCGAAGCAATTTTTTCCTGAGCTCCTGCAGCTGTAGGATCCTGTACAACATCACCTAGCTCCTTAAGGATATCCCTTTGGAGTCTGGTGAAGTGACATAGGTAATTCAGCGAACGCATAGCAAAGGTCGCTGAGGAAAACATCCGCTTACCGTACCTATCCATGGTCCTAGAGTCCTTATTAGGAGGATGGGCCGGACGGAAGGATTTGCAAGTTCCTTCTTGGTGGCAGCAGCCACCACCATGGCATCAGTGGGGACACCCTTAGTGAGGAATTGCTTATCACACGGGGCAGTAATAAATTTTGAAGGCCTCCTAGGGACTGGCTCTACAGAGTCAGGAGCAGCCCACGCCTTTCGGGCAATAACTTGCATAAGGGGGTCGAAAGGCGGAGACACCCAGGAGGTGGAGGGCCGAGATCCAAATGCCTCTAGGTATACTGACTCATCCTCAGAGGGATTATTGGTGGGCCAGTTTCCCCTCTGTTTAAGGAGTTCTAGGATGTCTGAGAAGGAGACATCCTCAGAGGGGATCTTGGGGATCCCTCTGACTCATCTAAGTCAGTATCTGAAGTGATAGACTGGGGGTGCTCTATATGTTTCCTCTTACAAGTCCTGTTTCTAGGAGGATCTCCCCAAACATCAGGAGAATCGTCGGAAGAGGGGATATTTCAATGGGAAACCTGAGGCGGAGGATCTCTGGGTCCTGTAGCAAGAGAAGTGGCAGAGATGTCAACAGGCACTACAGAGGGAGGAGCTAAGGGAACAGACTGCTGGCTGATACCAGTGGCCAGCACACTCTTCATCACCTCGAATGCTCCCCTCCCAGGAAGGTCCGAGAGAACCCGTTCCGAAGAGCTAGGAACTCCAGGGACCACCGAAAGGGAAGTCTCCGAGGCAGATGTCGGAGCCGAGCTCACCAAGGCCGAGGCTCCAAGGGGAAGAGCGGTTCGGACAAGGGTCCGATGCCACTCACCCCCTCGGAGGAGACCATGGAAGCCCGGCCACCGAATCCCTCTAAGGAAGGTCTCGAAGAGGAGATAAGAGTAGAGGCTGAAGGAACAGAAGGGGGCATCTGTCCTTCAGCCGTAGCAGTAACCATTCCCGAAGACTCCAACTCCAAGCTCTGGGGTAGAGTTGAAGGAGGAACTACAACGGGGTGTGGACCAATAGCCGTCTGTTGAGACGGACTATGTAACATTTGGGCCAGTGCCTGTGACTTAAGTAATCTACTGACCACTCTCTCCAAATCATGGTCAGAAAGCCTGGATGACCTTGAAGATCGGCTCCGATGGCTCCGTTCCGAGAGGAGAGGTGAAGCCGGAGCCGAAAGTATCGGCTCCAAGGAAGGAGACCTAGACCTCTTCCTCGAAGGAGCCATCGGAACCGATGAAACTATTGAACCTGTCGGAGCCGACAACTTGTCGGAGCCGACAGGTAGCTCGATGCATCGGCTCCAGCCGGAGCCGATACAGCCACAAAAGAGCCGATCGGAGCCGACACCGATGCCTGAGCCACATGGTGGTCGGAACCGATCGGAGCCGACACCGGCGGTCGATGCAGAATCGGCACCTATAGCCATCGGTGCCGAAGGCTTAGTTAAGCCAGAATCGGCTCCAGCCGAGCCGATCTCGACTCAGAACGAGTCGGAGCCGAGGCCGCAGGCTTGGACACAGAAGCCTGGGCCTTGGAAGACTTAGCAGTCTTGGATGGAGCCGACTTAGCCGGAGAGCCCTCCGGCTTAAGAAGGCCCCTCAAAATTAACTTATTCCTTCTTTCCTGCAGGACTCTCTGGCTGAAAGAATGACAAATAGCACAGGAGTCCTGCAGGTGAAGAGGCCCCAGGCAGTACAGGCAAGAAGTGTGACAGTCTGTCAGAGACATTTTCTGACAGCACGAGTCACACTTCTTAAAGCCTGAGACCCTTTCTTTAGACATGGTGCAAACACAGACACACACACCAGTCAAAGAAATTAAATTAAATATACCAAAAAGGTATAAATAAAAAACACACACACACACACCCTAACAGGGGGGGGGGGGGATGGGATGGGAGAAAGTCTGACTAAAAAAATAAGAAGAGACAGACAAATTTCTGTCAGAAAATGTTTAAAACTAAATTAAAACTAACAATAAAGGTTTTTTTAGTTAAAAGGGGCTAAAATAGCGAAGTAGAAAATCACTTACCAGGAGCTGGTAAAAGGAGGACCTCATAAGCGAAGCGGCAAACGAGATCTGGGTACTTACCGCCTTGCATCATGGGATATGGGGCTGCCTCGAGCTGGTAAAAGTGACTCTCGAGCTTAGCAAGTGCCGAGTCGGAGCCGAGGATCGGCTCCGAACCCATCAAGCAAGAATGAAGGCGAGATTGACAACTTAACATCAAACCATCAAACTTCCTAGGTACAAATGTGACTAAAAGAGTTGCTTGTCTGTCTGAAACCACAGCAATCTGAGTCAGTGTGGTAAGTTTTGCTACATTGATTATTATTTTCTGAAATATTTCAAACAGCTTTATCAAACAAGTTATCACACAGAGAAAAGAGGAAACTTGGATAAAAGCCCCATCTATACAGAGGTCTCCATCATAACATTTCTAAAGGAACTGTACAACTGACTTCAGCTAGGAGAATCTGTATCTTGAGATCATGTAATATGTTTTAGGTAAATGTAAGAATGCTCCATGAAAGTGGAGTCTTGAGGCCTGGTCTGAAAGAGGAACTCTCAGCTGTTTTACACGGACATTAAAGCCCACCAGTGACACTTTGTAAACCCTTTCCACTTCATAGGTTCATAGGTTTATACTAGGCTATCTGCCCTAAGGCATTTATAAGCCTAGCCCAAATTTTTGTGGCTTACGCCACCCCTTATATGAAAAAATACTGTGCCCATTAGTTTGTTGTGCCTCTGTCCAGCAGTGACACAGATATGATTCCCAGGATAAACATACGATCTCCCATCCACAGGTCAAGATTTCTCTTGAACAGAGCCAGCGAGGTGCTCTGCCTCACATGGACCGGGATTTTATTCCACATCATAGGGAGTCTCTGAGTGATAAATCTATCCCTCCAGCACGTCCTATTTATATCCGTGCTAAGGTTTAAGTCGCTTGCTCTAGTGGTTTTGGTGGATTTGGATTTTTTGAGGTGGAGCATGTCCATTAATTCCAGGCTGGACATGGCCTTGTATGTCAGGCACGTCACCTCTGAGCAGACGGTATGCAACTGAATAGAGCTGGAGTTTCTTCAATCTGGCAGCATATGACAGATTTTGGAGTCTTTATCCTTTTGGTGAGGAACTTTTGGGGTCTCTCCAATTGCTGCAGATGTCGGGTGCGATACATCCCGAATGGGGCATTGTACTCTATCATTGGTCTGATAAGTGAAGAGTACAGGGGAACAATGACCTCACTAGATCTGGATGTGAATCCCTTCATGATCAGGTGGGCAGTGTAAAAGGTCTTTCTAACCACTTTAGCAACGTGAGTGTCAAAAGAAAGGCCACTGTCAACCTGGGTCCACAGGTCCCTGATAACCTCTTCTGTGCTTAGTGGATTGCCACCTATATGGTAGCTTGGGGTTACCTTGTTTTTCCCGAAGGGTATGACTATACATTTTTTGGCGTTTAACTTCAGGCCATGGCTCTGGCACCAGCTATCTGTTTCCGTGAGTCCCTTCTGAAGGATATCCGTGTCCGATGCACTTTCCACTATGGCACCCAGTTTGCAGTCGCTGCAAACTTTGTCAGCCAAAGTCCTCCCATGTTGGCCTGTACTTCTGAGAAGTAGATGCCGAACAACAGGGGCCAAGGGCCCTGTGGGACACCGCTTGTGACCGGCTTGGAGTCTGACATAGCGCCAGCAACTCTAACCCTGTGGGTTCTGTCCTTAAGCCAGTTTGCAACCCATCTTGTGACATATGGGTTTACATTTAAGCTGGTAAGTTTTTCTACAATACCGAGTGGAGTATTGTGTCAGCCTTTGCAAGGTCAAGGTAGGCTGTATGGACTGCCTTTCCTCATCAATGGCCTTGGTGACTGTTTCAAGAAGTCGACCAAGTTCAAAAGGCATGATCTGCCCTTGACGAAGCCAAACTGGGTCGGGTCCAATGTCTGCAAGTCCCCTATATCTTTGTTTATGAGCTCCATTATGATCCTCTCCATAGCTTTGCAGACCAGACTTGTTAAGCTTATGGGTAATTACCAGGGTCGGTAGAGGCACCGCCTTTGTGGAGTGGGACCACAGTTGCGTCACGCCACTCCTTGGGCACGTATCCTGTGGTAAGGCTGAGATTAAACAGCTGCCTTATGTGCGGGTTTAATTCCTCATTTAGCTCGTGTAGCACTCAGCCGGGGACACCATCCGGTCCCATTGATGCTGTGTTTTTAGCTTTAGAGAGAGCAGCTTTCACCTGCGCATTTGAGAAGTCTGGGAGGCTACACTCTGCTGGGATAGTTATCTCTCCTTTAGGGGGGGAGAGGGGGGTGAAGTTTGCACTGAACCTGTCTGCCAGTATGTTGGCAATGTCTGTGGGTTCAGTGATTTTTGTATCATTTTGGACCAATTCTGAGCATATCTGGGAGTTTCCACCCAGGTTCCTAACATAGCTGAAAAAGGCCTTATGATTGTCCTTTGAATCCATGGCAATTTTTCTCTCAAAATTGGCCTTAGTTGACTTAATGAGTGCTCGTATTTTTTTACTAATAATGATCAGGGGTGACTTCCCTTTTATGGATTTTGTTCCATCATGTAATAGCTTTCTCCTCTTATTGTAAAGTTTGTTAATGGCTGGGGTCCACTAGACTGGACGTTTGCCCTTTGTGGAAAGAGTCTTGGTTTTATTTGGGATTGCCTGATCCATGCAGTCCTGGAGGTGTTCATAGAAGGCATTTGTAAGGACTTCTGCAGCTTGGGTTGTGGTTTCCACTGGCTCAGGGGCCTTGAAGGATACCACACCAGTCTTGAGTAGTGTGAAGTTTGCTTTAGAGAAGTTCTTCACTGTGGTCTTTTTTGTTTGGAGTGGGGGATGTGGATTTCCAGTGAGATTAGTTTATGATCAGATCTCACCAATGAGGATATACTTCGTGTGGAGCATTTTGTCCCCATGTTTGTGATAATGAGATCTAGTATATTTTCTCCTCGTGGGAACAGTGACTAGCTGTTCCATGGCATTTGAATTTATGAACTCCAGGAACCGTTGGGCTAGAAAGTTAGGGCTTGAGTAATGTTCCCAGTCTATATTCGGGTAGTTGAAGTCACCCAATATGATGGTGTTTGGAGATACATTTATACCCTCCAGTGTCTTCAGGAAGGCTGTGTGGGGTTCCTGAGTTTGAGAGGGTGGCCTGTAGCATGCTACAATTTGTAGAGCAGTTTTGCTTATGGTTAAGTTGCACCTGGATGGTTTCTGAAGCTTCGTGCGTTGCCACCAACCTGGAGGTGTGGGTATCCTTTATGAATATGGATACACCCCCTCCTTTTGTGGTGTGGTCCGGGTTTTGGGGCCAGAACGCATGATATGAGGTAAAACCTAATAGTGCCGGGGTGCTCTCAGGAGCCTTGAACCAGGTTTCAGTTACAGCACAGACATCGATGTTCTCCATACTGAGAAGGGCCTCGAGTGCGTGCATTTTGAGATTTAGACTTCTGGCATTGAGCAGCATTACCCTCAGTTTCTTCCCATGTTTGTTTTCTAGGGTGGTAGGTTTAGAATTTGAGCCTTGCCTAAAAAGGCACTATGGGGGTGGCAAGAGCCATAGCCAATATCCGGAATCCCAGGGTGACAGGTGCAAGCCATCCCTTGGCAGCGTGGCTTGTCAAGCATGTCATCCCAGGCAGACAGACACTGGATCCCCTTTGAATGACACCAGACATTAAGCCAATTGTTAAAGCTGATCATCTTGTCTCTATATTGTGGCATCATTCTTGGTGAAGGAAGGATACTGCTCAGGGTCAGGGTCATACCTGCCTGGGCTACATAATCAGAGAGCTCCTCTATGTCTCTTTTCATGTAGTCCAGGGAGGTACGTCTCAGGTCGTTCACACCAGCATGGACAATGACCGTGTCATATTTGTACTTGCCATGGAGTGACCAGAGTGCTTGTGTTATGTGGTGGATTCTAGCGCCCGATAGGCAGCTTACTGTGACCCTCTCCTTGTTCAGCCTGGTGAGTGGGACGTCAGTGTGTCTGACTATGGAGTCACCTATGACAAGTATGTTTGGTGTTGTATTTGGCCTTGAGGGCTGTGACTACTTTGCACACTGCTTTTGTGGTTTATGTGTTGCTTGTGGGGTGTCGAGGTAGCAGTTGTTTGGGTGCCTGCTTTGGAGGCCTCTGCTGTTTAGGTAAATTTTTACTCAGAGCCTCCGAGTATGTCTTTGTGTGTTTATGTGTTTGATTCAATGGTGTGGTAGCATTATGTGAGGCTGGTTTTGTGGTGTGTGTAGTTGCATTCTCCTCCTGTCTGGTCTTGCCAGTCCTGAGTTGAGAGAGCTCAGCCTCCAGTTTGGCTAAATAGCTGCATCTCTCGCAAGTATTTGTGTTATGTGGGAGGAGGAGAGGGTTGTCTGTGTACATGAGGCAGTTATAACATTGCCTCAAGATTCCCAGATTCACCAGCTGGACCGGAGAGGAGATTGACAACTGACCTTTGGACATGCTAGAATAATATTGGGAATTCCTTAATAATTGAAAACAAGGGCCAGTGGGGAGTGAGGGTGTAGTGCTTTTAATTTTTAGTGCTGACTTATATAATTGCTTTAGTGAGCAAGTGCCAGGTAACTTGAGTGCAATGTGTTACAAGTAACTAAATGCAAAAACGACAAACAGTAACTTTCTTTCAAGTGAAACAAGGAACTAGTACAGTAAGCAATGCAGATATCACTAGTGATCCACAGAAGCGCTGAGAAGCCGCGTATTAGGTGGAATTAGCTTCCAGGCAAACATGGGGAAAGCAAGCTCCAACTACCTCCCTCCCCATCTGCTGAAGTACATATCCAGCACTAGTCTGGAGCATTTGGAACATCTAAACAATTTTCAAGGATAATTTAAAAAAAAAAAGTAATATCCTACCAAAAAACAGCAGAGTCAGAGTTTAGGAAGATGTCATCAGTTAACGCAGCCTATCTGGCATAAACATAATGTCACTTATGGTCTTATTTATCCTGTTCCAAAAGATCCTAGGAAGGGGTGACCTACACATCCTGCAAAACGTTAAGAAATGAAAACAAGCAGTTAATACGCATCAGCTGCGTCTGTCTGAATTAGTCTCTACCACAAGTGCGCTGTAGACAGTACATCCTACCGCCCTCGCTCATAAAAGGGGGACATCCGCTACATTTGACCTGAAACTCAGTTCTGCCAGTCATCAGTATCTAGGCCAAAATGACTCTGGTCTCCTGAAAGTAGAATCCACAGCCTAGCCACTGTCAAAACAGAAGCCTCTAGCAAACCCACATTAAACCATCAAATCCAACCTCTCTCTACCATAGCATCCACGCTCATCTTTCAGCTTAAAAAGGGCTACTAACCCCTTCCAAGGGGGAGCAGCAGACTTTTTGTAATCTTCATGACTGTTCTGCAGACTAATGGTGTACTCAATTAACCCCTCATTCAAGCTACAAGCAAACTGGGCTACCCAAAAATATCAAAGTTGCCACTTTCTCTGCATCTATTGGACTTCTAAATGCTATTACAATCATTTTCACTTCTACCAGTCCTGATTGGTACAATAATCTGCAGACACCCAAAGGCCAAATGGAAAAAAATGGAGCTATGCAAACAGAAGGTACAAAAGTCAAAAAGTGTTATCCATCTTCAAAACTTAGTAACGTCCATTAATTCATTTTTTATCAAATCACTTATTGCAAATAACAGAGATGATTACACCTGCATCTCTGATCATAACCAAACTGCAAGTTTGAGACATGTATGTTAATTCACCTCTGGACTGAGGTGAAAAGTAACTGGTGAACTTTGACATCCATGCTGAGAACACACAAGCATTATGATTGAAAATGCCCAATCATAATTTTCTGTAGCACGGAGTTTTACCAATTACAGAAAAAAAGTGGAGGAGCACAAGTGTACTGCTTTCACTTAGCAGAAGTGAATGGTTCCTCTGAAGAATAAGTTTAAAAACTGCCAAGAAATATTTTTCTGTCATGTCAGGAAATTAAGGAATGGTATCTAACAAAGCACTTAGCTCACCCATATGATCACACAATTCCAATTGCAGGATACAGCCAAAATATCACCAGAAAATTTAGTGCTAATTTTAACTCTCCTACGGACAGAGTTGTCCCACTATCCCTGAAATAACCTTGGAACAAATCTTAAAACACATTCAAATGCTAAAAATATATCTGTGGAACAAGATAACCATCAGGCTGCATGCTGATTAAAGCCAAGTATGCACTGTCATATCCTCTAAACTACTCAAACTCGGGACAGGCTGAGGATGTGCCTGATGCTTGGAGAACAGTCATGGTGACTCTCCTACAAAAGGGTGGCACCTCTACAGACCCAAGTAATTATAGGTTCATCAACCTTGTATGCAAACACACTGAATGTACCATAGTCAAACTCATTTTAAGGAGACTGACCACTGACGGTCAACTGCTCTAACACGGGCTAAAACTTGCATATACCTGGCATACTGAAAATGATAAAGCTAAATGTAAAAAAAGTACACCATAGTAGCATTCAGCAAAAAAGTTGTTCTCACCTCATACTGTTATGAATTGTACTCCTCTTCAAACAGATGTGGTCATAAGAGACATATATACTTAATGTGGACAACTCCCTCTTATTATATCAAGTTTCCACCATAGCCAGGAAATCCTACCTGCCCCAGGTAATTTACAAGGGAATCTCTCTGAGATACAAAGATGTCATCCTACCACACCCCCTGTGGTAGGATGACATTTTTGGATAATGTATTATCATATACTTACTCCCAGAGATTGCACAATGTTGGAAAAAGAGCTTTTTCCCCATCCCAAAAATCGTGTGATCTCACACCACCTGCTGATCATCAGTGTAACTGACCCAATTTTGTCAGCTCAACACAAGACCATATATAGAATAAACTTAATTCAGTTCCTATATATGGTTTACTATCAAAAGCACGAAAATCACTTGCGCAAACGGTGTTTTCCATGACAAATAACGTCGACTCAGAAATATTACGTAGGTTGTATGGTCGACGCAACAAAGTCGACAAATTCCGTCAATCATTGTTTCTAAATCCCCCATTCACAGCAATGCTGTGAATCCCTGCCCTGTGTACGTCCTTCTAAACGGACTTGCACATGAACGTCGACATTCCAACTGTCACTCCTACAAGAGAAAATTTTATAAAGAATTTAATGAATCCAATACATTTTTTCAGGAAAGCCAAATTTGAACACAGAGTCAGTCATTTTCTTTTCAGCACTAATCAGAAGCATTGGAAGACTACAGCTAATGCAAAAATGTTTTGACAATACAAGTTTATGCATATTTGCAAGGTCTCAAGAGTTATGTTTGGTTATAACATTGTCCCAAGATCAGGAAAAACTGAAGAGATGAAATTATATGAGGTATAATGTTAAATGACTTACTATGACAGCAGCATACAGTTAGATGCTCAGAGTTATTAACAGTAATACAGGCATTACTTAGGGGTCAGATGGGAATGAATTGTGCTTATCAGAATAGTTTTGATTGGCCACCATATCAGTTAGAAATGTTATTTATTCTCATACAGTTAGCTACCTGCATCAAGGATTTTGGAAAACGTTATAAAATACAATACAATTATGAAATTAAAGCATATGGTCACATCTGGGACATTTTTATTACTTTTTTAAATGAAACTGCTGACCGAGAAACTCTGTCGACATGTTAGCTTGCTCTACGAAGATTTGAGGAAAAAGGAAGAGTTAAGACAGTCTCATTTCAAATTCACTGTTTGAAGTTATTTGCTGTTTCAGAGACTACTATACCAAAACAACAAGCATTTCTTCATTCATGTTATCCAATTCTGTGTCAGTATTTAATTATATAGTACGTGTTGGGAGTTTTGATGTGATTTTTCTATGCAGACAGAGGCCAGCATTCTCTTCATGCCTAGAAACCAGCTGTACAGCAAGTAAATTGATGCCTAATAGACCATAGTATGAGGAGTGTTGGCTGCTGTGTTGGTGTATATTAATTGGTCCTTTTGCGTGCACCTAGCCTTACTTGCATGAATTGTTGGAGGTTTACTTATCTACTTTGCCATGCATGGATTCTGGACCCAGTTCCTGACCTTTCGTCCCATCCTCAGGACTGGTGCATCCCAATCTACAGACCTTCAAGCAAAACTGCTTGGTTTCTCCAATTCCATTAGTCGCCGGGCATAAAGATATTCCATCTTCTGTATGACACATTTTGTTGGCATCCCATAAACCATCCACCAGGAATCTCTACCATATTAAATGGAAGAGATTTTCTATTTGGGCTTCGGCTAATGGTATGGATCCCTTTTCAGCCGCAGTAGAAAAAGTTCTAGAGTTTCTAGCTACCATTTTTGGTAAGGGAGCTTCTGGTTCGATAAAAAGTTATGTACTCACCATAACGTTCCATTTGAGTAGTTATACTTCATTTTTCTGCAACCTGTGGGTATTCAGATCCGAGTAGGCAACTTTTTTTCTAGCATCTGCTCCGAGCTCCTCCCCTTACCCATAACGCACTACCATCTCCTACCTTCCCTCAGATCGAGTTTTCTGCAACTAAATACATAAGCAACTCAGCCCAATGAACCAAACCTATATAGACAGTGCAAGGTCCGAGGGACGGAGGGAGGGAACGTTGCAGAAAAATGAAGTATAACTACTCAGATGGAACGTTATGATGAGTACATAAAATGAAGTTAACTACTTCAGATAAAAAAGTTATCTGCAATCTGTGGGACAGAGTCCCCAGCTACTCCAATTCTGGGAGGCCCTTATGGAAGGGTATTCCTTAGCACCGCAGAGCCAAAGGATGCTCTACCCCTAGAAATCAGATATAATTTGTAATGGGAAATGAAGGTATGTGAAATGGCCCAGGTCGCTGCTGCACAAATGTCATCCAAAGGAACCCTAGACCAAAAGGCAGCAGAAGTCGCCATGGACCTGGTAGAGTGAGCTTTAACAATACCAGGAGGAGATAAACCTTTAGCTTTGTAGGAATGTGAAATGCAAAGAGTGATCCATCTGGCCAAAGAAACTTTAGAAATAGCTTTTCCCAGAAATGCTTTGGAAAAGGAAACAAACCAACTGGTCAGACTTGCGGAATGATTTTGGTCTATGAAGATAAAAATGAAGCTGTCTATGAACATCTAACAAATGAAGTTTACATTCACCTTTATTTTGGAAGGTAGGGAAGAAAACAGGCAGATTAATGGACTGGTTTATGTTTGCTTCAGATGCCCCTTTGGGTAAGAAGGCAGGATTAGTATGGAGAGAGACCCTATCCTTATGGAAGGCCAAATAAGGAGGCACGGCAGACAAAGCTTGAAGCTTAGAAACCCTCCTAGCAGATGTAATGGCGACTAGGAAAGCTATCTTTCCAGGATAAAATTTTCAAATCCACCGAAGCTGCAGGTTCGAATGGAGGAGCCACCAATGCCTGTAAGACAAATGTAAGGTCACAAGGAGGCACTGAATCCTTGACAGGGGGACGCAACAGAAAAGTACCTTTAAGAAAAGCCTTACACAGCCTAGAGGAGGCTAAGGCAATGTTGTCTTCACCAACATGAAAATTAGACATAGCTGCCAATTGAACTTTCACTGTGGAGGAACTAGCTCCTTGCTAAAAAATGCCAGACAAGAAATCCAACACCGCTGGAACAGGGGCTGTAAAGGGATCTAGTTTTCTCTGTGAGGCCCAAATGGAAAAACGCTTCCATTTACTGCGATAAAGTTTCCTAGTGGAATCTTTAAAAGGAGCCACCAGAATGGATTTTACCGGGAATGAAAGACCTGGCAATCAACGGAACTGGAGCAACCAAGCTGTCAGCTTGAGGCTGCCCAGGTCAGGCGGACGGGCCCCCCAACGGATGGGAGATTAGATCCTGGCAGGGATCCAGAACCCACGGAAGAGCTAAGAGATGAGACCAAAGGAATGCGAACCAAACCTGATGAGGCCAGAACGGGACAATGAGGATAACTCTGCACCGCAGTCGGCAAGCTTTCTGCAGAAACTTCGGAATGAGTGGCAATGGTGGTTAAGCATACAGAAGCCCGGGGGGCTAAGCATGGACTAGAGCATCTCTGGGGACTTGCCCTGGTGAGGGAATCAGAGCAAAGGACTCGCTGCACTTCCTGTTGGACGGAGATGCAAAGAGATCGCAGCAAGGCTGACCCCATGCATGGAAGATCGCCTCCGCTACTGACTGTTTCAGAGACCACTCGTACAGCATCAGAATAGCCAGACTCAATCTGTCTGCTAAAATGTTGGAGCGCCCCGGGATGTGCGTTGCTATCAGAAACCGACCGGTGGAGATCGCCCATTTCCACACTCTCATGGCCTCGCGACATAGTGGGTAGGATCTGGTTCCCCCCTGCTTGTTGATATACCAGACAACCGACATGTTGTCTGACTGAATTGCAATCAATCCGAGAGGAAGGACAGTGTGAAAGGCTTCCAACACTAAAAGCACTGCCCTCATCTCTAGAACATTTATGTGCAACTTGGTTTCTGACTGGGACCACGTGCCTTGGACTGTCCTTCCAAAACAGTGTCCCCCCAACCCGAGTTGGGAGGCATCTGTGGTCACTGTGGCTTGGACTGGAGATGGTGCAAAGGGGCGTCCTTCTGACATCTCCGGTGAAACTAACCACCAAAGAAGGGACGTCCTACAGACGTGACTGATCCTGATCAGAAATTCCACGGACAGGTCTAGCCAAGACCATTGATCAGCAACAGTCCATTGAAGAACTCGCATATGAAGGCGCGCACAAGGGAGAATCGGTATGGAGGTAGCCATGGAGCCCAGTGCCTGGAGAACCTCGCTCGCCTTTGGAGACTTGAAGTTCGCTGAGTTATGTGGCACCTAAGGTGTAAGATCCTGTCTGGAGTTAAGAATACCTTCATCTGCAAAGTGTCTAGCCATGCCCCAATGAAGTCTCGAACTTGTACTGGTTGCAATTGGGATTTCTGAACACTGACTGTAATTCCCAGTAGATCTGCCAACTGAATGAAGTAATCTCGGGCCAGACACAGATGATGCTCGTTGGGCGCAGTGAAGAGCCAGTCGTCCAGGTAAGGAAACACCTGAATACACTGAAGCCTCAGGTGAGCCGCTACAACTGCCATTACCTCATTACCTTGGTGAACACCATGGGGGCTGTGGTGAGACCAAAGGGTAGAGCTCTGAACTGAAAATGACTGGCGCCCAGCCGGAAGCGCAGAAACCTCCTGGAGCTTCTGTGTATTTTGATGTGGTAGTAAGCATCCTGGAGGTCTAACGAGCACATCCAGTCGCACTCTCGTAGATAAGATAGAATGGACTGTAGGGTGACCATCCAGAATTTCTGTTTGGCTACAGACAGGTTCAACGTTGACAGGTCTAGAATGGGCCTGAGCCCCCCCCCGTCTTTTTGGGCACTAAAAAGAACCTTGAGTAGATGCCTGATCCGGACTGATCGGGGGGGGGACCTGTTCGATGGCTCATTTGAGAAGCAGCTTTGAAACCTCTAGAGCTGCGGCCTCCTTGTGAGCGGGTGGGACATCCGGGAGGTGTTTTGGAATATTTGGAGGTGGAACAAATGGGATAGCATAACCTCTGGATATGATCTGTAACACCCAGTGATCTGTCGTAATGGACTCCCATGCCGCTGGGTGCAAGGACAATCTTCCCCCGACTGCTTCCAGAGTAGGACAGCTGGGCAACCCCTCAAGGCTGCTGACCAGCTCTATCAGAAAAAGGTTCCCTAGACCCAAAATTCCTGGGACCCCCTCTACCTCAGGGTCGGCGTCGATCCTGTCCCCCTCTGCCTCTGGGGGAATAGTTGTCCTGAGAATCCCGGGAAAACTGAGATTTTCGGAAGTACATCTTCTTCTGCCCTCCGATTCCTACAGAAGGACAGCTAAGGGTTAGAGAAGCGGATCCTGACGGCAGACAAAGTCTTCCCGTCCTTTTCACTCTGGACAAGTGTCACGTACTGTCTTCCCAAAAAGGGAAGAACCGTTGTAGTGAGCGTTGATAAACACCGCCTTGAAAGGGTCCATGAACTGACACAATCTGAGCCAAGCATGACGCCTCATGGCTATGCCTGTCCCAGCTGCCTTAGCTGCTCCTTCTGTGGCATGGGAAAGAAACCGTATAGACGTGTTTGAGACTGACTTCAGAGTAGACATTTATGCAGAGAACAACTGCTTGTCCTGCGGCAATAGAGACTCTGGGGGAGACTCAGCGAATTCCGAAGCAAGGTCTCGCTGAAGCCTGATCACATGTGCCAAACAGTTCAGCACACGGACTGAAAAGGTCGCTGAGGAACAGACGTGCTTCCCAAACCTATCCACCGACTGAGGAACTCTCCTGTGCTAGTTCCTTCTTAGTGGCCGCTGCAACCAACATAGCGTCAACTGGGGCTCCTTTTGACCAAGGTTGTCTGTCGGAAGGGGGAGATAAAATTTTGTCAGGGCGTTTGGGGATGGGCTCTACAGTGTCAGGCTCCTTCTATGCCCACGTGGTGATAAAGTCCACCAAGGGGTCCGCTGACGGGGACCCAGGAAGTAGATGGGCCCGTGCCAAAGGCCTCCAGGAACACTGACTCATCCCCAGAAGGTTTTTGGGCTGACCAACCTCCTCTCTGGCAGAGGATCTCCATGATTTTGCCGAAGGAGACATCTTCGGGAGGTGACCTGGGGGAACCTTCTCCTTCATCTAAGTTGGTGTCCATAGTGAGGGACTCGGGGGAGTCAAAGTGACTCCTTTTGCACTTGCGCTTACGGTGACCCTCTTCAGTGGGACTCTCAGAAGAGGATTCGTGAGCCACAGGGAGTTCCTCAGGGAAATTAACCTGGGGATCCTCTGGCACGGGCTGTCCCTGAGACAGGATGAAGGGAGTCGTCGCCAAATCCAGGGGGGCCTGGGTGGAATCAGAGGGGATGGGCTGGGGTCTCAATCCCTGGGAGAGAACCCTCTCCACCACTTCGAAGGCCGAGGGAGAGCAGACCTTATTTGCACCCAGCAAGGAAGACGCCCTCCCCGGATCCGAAGCGGGGACCAGAGCCGAAGCAAGGGTAGCCTGAGGTCCGAGGAAACGGGTCGGATCTGAAAAGGGCGGAGCCGAAGAATCCATTCCCTCTGATCCGACTCCCTGTCCGTGGCTCTGAGAGTCACTCAGATCCAAGGAACTTAAGGTAACAGCCGGAGCCGAGGTTGGAGGAACCGTCGGCGCCAAGCTACCAGCTCCGAAAATCCTCGGATCCAAGAGCCCCGAAGTACGGACAGGGGAAGGAGAGATGGGGCGGAAAAAGGGTATGGACGTCCCCCCCTCCAGAGGGAGAGGGGCCTGGCAAGACTCCCATCTGTATTTGGGTCTGAATGAATCTCTGCATCATCCTGCCCATGTCCAAGTTCGATAAAATCAGAATCGATGGCGAAGAGGCCACTGACTTGAATCTGGCTGGTCTGCACAATGACGGGGAGGAAAGGCCTCTGGTCCGAATGTTCCAATGGCTCTGGTAAGAAACGAGGAGACCGGAGCCGTGGAGAAATTGGCTGCATGGCCTTAGAAGGGGGACTAAGAAAGAGTTCCCTGTCCGGGGATCTCTTGCGAGGTCTGTCCTTTCTCTTGTCCCTATCCTCTTTGTGCCTTTCTCTGTCCTTTTCCTTGTCAGCCATGCTGATTGCAGATTTGTCTTTATTAGGCCCAGCACCAGAAGAGGGAGTTTGAGTCCCTGTCTGGGTGGGAGGTTGAGCACTAGGTACCGGAGGCTGTGGCAGATTCCAGCATTGATGCGGGGAGAAGGCCTTTTGCTACTAATTTGGCCTTCCGATCCCTGAGGGCCCAGGGATTGAACCCGGTGCAGATAGCACATTGAGTGGACAAATGTGCTACCCCCAAGCAAATCACACACAGTGTGTGACCATCAGCAGGGGAGAGCTTATGGCCACACACTGTGCATTTCTTGAACACAGATTTTGGCTGATCAGCCATGGTCCTGCACCCAAAAAGAAAATGCTACCTATTAGAAAACATCACACACAAACACAAGTGGGGGAGGGCAGCCTAACAACTACTCTACCGAGTTTAACAAAACTTTTTTTTTTTTTTTTTAAACTGACAAACAAGCGATGTACTAAAAGGGGAGGAAGGGAAATAATCAACTCAGACACAAATAGACTAAATATTAATAACACTTGCTATCCCTGAGCTCAGAGCAAAGGAGACCACGATGCACACTACTGGCGTGGCAAATGAGATCTGAGGGAAGGTAGGAGACGGTAGTGCATTAAGGGTAAGGAGAGGAGCTCACAGCTTGGAGCAGATGCTAGAAAAAAAGTTGCCGGCTCGGATCCGATACGGATCCGAATACCCACAAGTTGCAGATAAAATGAAGTTAACTACTTCAGATCAAAGGTTATCTTAGCAGTTATTTCAAATTTCCATAACGGTATAGGTGATCAACCTTTCATCTCCCACAGGCTTTGTAAGATTTTTCTTAAGGGCACAATTTGTTTAAAGCCCCCATTCAGGCAACCTTTACCACTATGGGACTTTACTACTGTATTGCAATCTCTTACATTACCTCCGTTTGAACTTGCAGCTACCTGTGACTTCATTTTTTTCTTGGAAAACATTGCTTCTTATAGCTGTTACCTTGGTGAGGAGTCTGAATTACAGGCTCTACGCTCTAAAGCCCCTTATTTAGTTTTCCATAAAGACAGTGTTACTCGGATCAAACCCGACCTTCCTTCCTAAACTGATTTCAGAGACTAATATCAATCGATCTATAAAACTTGCCTGTATTTTTCTCAAATTTTTCAAATAAGGGCGAATACTGCTTGCACCTTCTGGACATACACAGGCAATTATGTTTTTATCTGGACAGAACTAAGCAATTTAGACAATCAGAACAAAGTACAGTTGTGTACCTACCATAAATAAACGGATGGTGCTCAAACCAAAACTTGTAATCCAAAAAAGAGAAGCACCACGGATCCACAAGCACAAAGGTTTAATAAATAACAGGAACCAGCACAAAAAAAACGAAATATAGACAGGACACAGTGAAAATCATTAACGTTCTCTAAAATATCGTTTTCGTCATCAACTTCATCAGATAGCTGTTAACTTTCAATCAGTCCCTTTACTTTATAGGGCTGGCAATTGATTATCATCCAATGAAATGTGAAATTCAATTAAACAAATGTATAAATATTTTTACATTAAAAAATGTGTCTTAAAATATATGAATACAGAATATATAACATATGATCTAAATATTGTGTTAAAAATCACCAGTACCTGATCTAAAAGTATTAAAATATATATGATGACTATGAAAAAACATATAAAAATTAAAATACAAAAATTAAAATGATACACAATTACTCCCTCTAGTGTTTTATGTTGGTGTATACCTGTCAAAATGTAAATCCATAGTTCAAGAAGGTAGTCTTAATAAATATCTTAATTTGATTAGCTAAATACCTCATATAATAATGTTAAACAAGAAATAAAACTAAATAAGAAGTTATGTACCTACCATAACGTTCCATGTTAGTTGTCTTCTCTCGCCTTCTTTCTTGCTTGATGGGTTCGGAGCCGATCCTCGGCTCCACTGCACTGCTTTAGCTCGAGAACTCCTTTTACCAGCTCGAGGCAGCCCCATATCCCATGATGCAAGGCGGTAAGTACCCAGATCTCGTTTGTTGACAAAGGGCAATAACACCAAGCATAAAATACTTCCCAAAGGAAGAAGAAACTTACAGATGGAAAAAGGACCAGGTCTGAATGGTCTTTAGTATAATAGTTTCTTATACAAGGTCTGTCCAGGCCCGGGGGAAGGAGGGAGGGTGCAAGAAAGAAGGCGAGAAGACAACTAACATGGAACGTTATGGTAGGTACATAACTTCTTAATGTTAAGTTGTCAATCTCGCCTTCATTCTTGCTTGATGGGACCTCGTCCCTAGCACCTCTATCCTGGGTGGCTCAATGGAACAAACTCTTGAGGACTGTAGAGCCAAAACTGGCTCTGTCCCTGGAGGCCAAGTCCAATTTGTAATGGGAAACAAAAGTGTGAGGAGTGGCCCAAGTGGCCGCACAAATAGTGTCCAAAGGAAGTCTAGCTTGAAAAGCTGTAGAAGTAGCTAAACTCCTAGTTGAATGTGCTTTAGGTTTTGAGCACAGCTGTTTTCCCCTGAGCGTATAAATTTCAGTGATGACCGAAGAAAGCCATCTGGACAAAGTCACTTTAGAAACAGGAAGGCCTTTTTTATTATCCGCTTAGGAAACAAAAAGTTGATCAGATTTTCTAACTTTTTTTGTTCTGTCCAAATAATATCTAAGTTGATGGTGGACGTCAAGATAATGTAGCTTTTGTTCAGCTCTATCTGAATAGTTAGGAAAAAATACAGGGAGATCAATGGATTGATTCAGATTGTTCTTTGAAGCGACTTTAGGTAAAAAGGATGGATTAGTTCTCAAAGATACTCTGTCTTTGTGAAAAATCAAATAGGGGGGTCGAACCGAAAGAGCATGAAGTTCAGACACCCTCCTGGCAGATGTAATAGCCACTAGGAATAAAGTTTTCCAAGAAAGATATTTCAGGGAACAAGAAACAGCTGGCTCGAAGGGGGGAAGAATCAAGGATGTCAGCACTAAATTTAGATCCCACTGAGGAGGAGGATTCCTGATTGGAGGCTTTAGTAGGAAAATTCCTTTCAAGAAGGCCCTGCAGAGCCTATGGGACATAATATTATGATCTGCTATCCCGACATGAAAATTAGAAATAGCAGCCAATTGAACTCTGACTGTTGAAGAAGAGCCTGCATGAAAAATCTCTGCTAAGAAGTCCAGAACTGCCTGAACAGGGGCAGTAAAAGGATCAATATTTTGGGCCTTAGCCCAATAAGAGAAACGTTTCCATTTGCTTGTGTAAATCCTCCTGGTAGAGGATTTTAGTGAAGCTACTATGATGTCTCTAACAGGGTTAGAGATCAAAGGAAGCCTGGCTAAGGAAGGAAGTGGAGCAACCATGCTGTGAGGTTGAGAGGGGATTGACCGGTGCAGCTGACCGGATTGGTGAATCAGTAGATCTGGCACTGGGTCCAGATGCCACGGCTGCACCAAAAGGTGATGATGGAGGAACGGAAACCAAACTTGTCGAGGCCAATAAGGGGCAATGAGAATCAATTTGGCTCTCAAAACGGTAGCTTTCTGGATCACCTGAGGGATCAGAGGAAATGGAGGGAAGGCATAAAGAAGTCCCTGGGGCCAATCCTGGATCAGAGCGTCTCTGGGGGGATGGCCTGATAGAGGAAGAGGCTGAAGAAGTCTGGACATTTGCTGTTTTGGGGAGTAGCAAAAAGATCGCAACATGGGCGACCCCATTCCAGAAAAATCTCTTCCGCTATAGATTGCTTGAGAGACCACTCGTGAGGCATGAGGATAGCTCTGCTCAATCTGTCCGCTATAATGTTGGTTTTCCCAGGGATATGCGTTGCTACCAGAAACCGATGAGAGGAGATCGCCCATTGCCAAAGTCTGGCGCTTCTCGACACAAGGGGTAGGACTTGGTTCCGCCCTGTTTGTTGATATACCAAACTACAGACATATTGTCTGTGTGGACTGCAATTGTCCCTACGGGAAGAAAGTCGTTGAGGGCTTGCAACGTTAAAAGCACTGCTCTCATCTCCAGGACATTTATGTGCAGATGGTACTCGAGCGGTTGCCACGTCCCATGAACCATCCTGCCCTGATAATGACCCCCACCCGATCAGGGAGGCATCCGTGGTGACAGTGGCTATCGGGGGAGGTACAAAGCACCTGCCTTGGTGAACCTGAGGCGATGTGATCCACCAAGCAAGATGTTCTTTGCATGTTTGTGTCACCAGAATCTGGTGACGCATTGGAAGCTGCTGGTATGACCACTGTGTGAACAGCATCCACTGAAGAAGGCGCATGTAGAATCGAGCCAGGGAAGAAGTGTAATGGCCGCAGCCATGAGACCTAATACCTTCAGAACCATTCTGGCCTGTATTTTCTTGCTGGCCAGAATGATCCTGACATGAGTCTGAATGTCTGAAACTCTTTGTTCTGTAAGGGTAGCTGACATCCGAACAGTGTTTAAGTTTGCCTATGAAGGTAATAGACTGGCAGGGCGATAAGGATGACTTTTGAAGATGATTGAGATGCCCAAATGAGAACAAAGGCCTATTGTGTAATCCCTGGCTTGTATAAGCTGATGCCTGGTGGTGGCTGACAGGAGCCAGTCGTCGAGATCTGGAAACACCTGGAATCCTTGGCGTCTCAGGTGAGCCGCAACCACTGCCATGCATTTGGTGAACACTCTGGGGGCTGTAGTGAGACCAAAGGGCAGGGCTCTGAACTGGAAGTGACTGGACCCCAGCCGAAGCGGAGAAATCTCCTGGGCGTCTGTGAATTTTGATGTGATAGTGCATCCTGAAGATCTATTGAGCACATCCAGTTGTCCTTCTGTAAGAAGGGCAGAATTGACTGAAGAGTGACCATTCGAATCTTGTCTTCTTGACAGACTTGTTGAGTCTGCTGAGATCCAATATTGGTCTCCAGTCTCCGTCTTTTGGGGACCAAAAGAACCTTGAGTAGATTCCGGGCTCTGAATGGTCTATTGTAACTGGCTGAATGGCTCTTTTTTGCAGTAGTTTTGCGATTTCTAACTCTGCAATGTCCCTTAGACCGGGTGGTACATCTGGAAGGGAATTTGAGGGGAAAGGACTTTCCTCGAAAGGAATTATGTAACCCTTGGATATGATCGACTGTACCCATCTGTCTTGAGTGAGGGAATGCCAGGCTTCTGGGTACAGTGATAATCTTCCCGACTGCCTCCAAGGAGGGACAGCCGGGCAACACCTCAGGGATGCTGAAAGGGCTTGTCAGAGAGAGGCTCCCTGTTTCCCTGGTTCTTCGGACCCCCTCTGCCTCTAGAGCGGCGTCTGTTATTGTTACCCCCTCTGCCTCTAGGGGTAAACTGACCACGTGAATCCGGCGTGACTCCTTGGGATTTACGGAACCACATCTTCCCGCCCTTCTGTCCTTTGGGATAAGGCCTAGAAGGGGTGGAAAAACGGACTCCAACAGCAGAAAGAGTCTTGCCGTCCTGCTCGCACCTGGTCAAGGTTTCCTTCACCTGAGGGCCAAACAAAGCTGACCCATCAAAGGGAGAATTTGTGAAGGGCGCCTTAAAGGGATCCACAAAATCACATAGCCGCATCCAGGCTTGGCGTCTAAGAGCCACACCTGTGCCTGCGGCTCTACTCGCTCCATCCGCAGCATAAGATATTAGCCGCATGGAGGAGTTAACAACGAAATTGAGGGTTCCTAGCTGCGAAGCAATCTTATCTTGAGCTCCTGCAGCTGTAGGATCCTGAACTACTTCTCCCAGCTCCTTCAGGATATCCCTTTGGAGTCTGGTGAAGTGACATAGGTAATTCAGCGAGCATAGCAAAGGTCGCTGAGGAAAACATCCGCTTACGTACCTATCCATGGTCCTAGAGTCCTTATTAAAAGGATGGGACGACGCGGAAGGATCTGCAAGTTCCTTTTTGGTGGCCGCAGCCACCACCATGGCATCAGCGGGGACACCCTTGGTAAGGAATTGTTTGTCACTCGGGGCAGTGATAAATTTAGAAGGCCTCCTAGGGACTGGCTCTACAGAGTCAGGAGCTGCCCACGCCTTCGTGCAATAACTTGCATAAGGGGTCGAAGGCGGAGACACCCAGGAGGTGGAGGGCCGAGATCCAAACGCCTCTAGGTATACTGACTCATCCTCAGAGGGATTGTTGGTGGGCCAGTTTCCCCTCTGTTTCAGAAGTTCTAGGATGTCTGCGAAGGAGACATCCTCAGAGGGGGATCTAGGGGATCCCTCTGACTCATCAAAGTCAGTATCCAGTGACAGACTCGGGAGTCTACATGCTTCCTCTTACAAGTCCTCTTCCTAGGAGGATCTCCCGAAACATCAGGAGAATCCTCGGAAGAGGGGGAAATTCCCAATGGGGAAACCTGAGGCGGAGGATCTCTGGGTCCTGTAGCAAGAGAAGTGGCAGAGATGTCAACAGGTACTATAGAGGGAGGAGCCACGGGAACAGACTGCTGACTGATACCAGTGGCCAGTACACTCTTCATCACCTCGAATGCTCCCCTCCCAGACAGGTCCGAGAGAACCCGTTGCGAAGAACTAGGAACTCCAGGGACGACGGAAAGGTACGTCTTGGAGGCAGATGGCGGAGCCGAGCTCACCGAGGCCGAGGCTCCAAGGGGAAGAGCGGGTTCGGACAAGGGTCCGATGCCACTCACCCCCTCGGAGGAGACCATGGAAGCCCGACCACCGAATCCCTCTAAGGAAGGTCTCGAAGAGGAGATAAGAGTAGAGGCTGAAGGAACAGAAGGGGGTATCCGTCCTCCAGCCGTAGCAGTAACCATGCCCGAAGACTCCAACTCCAAGCTCTGGGGTAGAGTTGAAGGAGGAACTGTAACGGGGTGTGGACCAACAGTCGTATGCTGAGACGGACTGTGTAACATTTGGGCCAGTACCTGTGACTTGAGTAATCTACTGACCACTCTCTCTAGGTCATGATCTGACAACCTGGATGACCTTGAAGATCGGCTCCGATGGCTCCGTTCCGATAGAAGAGGTGAAGCCGGAGCCGAAAGTATCAGCTCCAAGGAAGGAGACCTCGACCTCTTCCTGGAATGAGCCATCGGAGCCGATACTATAGATCCCGTCGGAGCAGACTTCTCGGAGCCGACAGGACGCCTCGATGGATTGGCTCCAGCCAGAGCCGATACACCCACCAAAGTAGCGGTGTCGGAGCCGATCGGAGCCAACACCGATGCCTGTGCCACATGGGTGTCGGAACCGATCGGAGCCGACATCGAAGTGGACAATACAGATTCGGCACCGATAGCCATCGGTGCGGCTGTCAAGCCAGAATCGGCTCCAGCGGAGCCGATCTCGACTCATGCAGTCGGGCGAGGCCGCAGGCTTAGATACAGAAGCCTGGGCCTTGGCAGGTTTTGTTGATTTTGGTGGAGCCGACTTAGCGGAGAGCCCTCCGGCAAGAAGGCCCCTAAGAATCAACTTATTACGTCTCTCCTGCAGGACTCTCTGGCTGAAGGAGTGACAAATAGCACAGGAGTCCTGCAGGTGAAGAGGGCCCAGACAATACAGGCAAGAAGTGTGACCGTCTGTCAGAGACATCTTCTGACAGCACGAGTCACACTTCTTAAAACCTGAGACCCTCTCCTTTGACATGGTGCGAAAAACACAACACACACACACACCAGTCAAAAATAAGTTAAACAAAATACCAAGAGGTATTCTATAAAAACCAACACACACACCCTAACAGGGGGATGGGATAGGGAAAAATTGACTAACAAAAAATTAAAGGAGACAGGGAATTTCTGTCAGAAAGGGTAGAAAAATAAACTTAAACTATCAATAAAGGAGTTTTAGACTAAAAAGGGGCTTAAATATCACAAATGTGAACAACTTACCAGGAGCTGGTAAAAAGAAGACCTCCCAAGCGAAGCGGCAAACGAGATCTGGGTACTTACCGCCTTGCATCATGGGATATGGGGCTGCCTCGAGCTGGTAAAAGGAGTTCTCGAGCTAAAGCAAGTGCCGAGTCGGAGCCGAGGATCGGCTCCGAACCCATCAAGCAAGAATGAAGGCGAGATTGACAACTTAACATGGTTGATTTTTCAAGTTTAGCGGATCTTAATTTAAGTACTGGACCCAGGGAGATCATATCATTCAGTCCTGGGAACCTGGTGGATTCATAAGTACAATTTGCCAAAATAATTCTCTATATTCCACTCGGGTTTCCCACATTCCTCCCCTAGGGTCAGTTTCCACCACCTCTAACACAAAAAACTGGAACTTGGCTTCTACACATGGATTAGTATGTTTATATAGTGCATTACTATCCTTCTTGGTCCTAATATCATATAGATGTTCATAAATCCTTTGTTTCAACTTTCTTTCACTTTTGCCAATATAAAAAGAACCACATTCTTTACATATTGATAAATATATTATTCCTTTTGTATTACAATTTACATGTACGTTCAAATAAAGTTTCCTTTTCCTTGCATTTAGATAGTAACAGTCACCAGTTATTAGGTGGGTGCAGTAATTACATGCTCCACATTTAAACAGCCCTCTTTTGTTTACTACCCCTTTGGTAACAAATCTCTTTGAACCTTTCTCTATTAGGTTTTTGATGGTATTACCTTTACGGTAAACATATTTGAGGCTGTCATCGAATATGTAATTAAGGTCAGATATTTTAGCAAAGTTTCCCCACTCTTTGTCTATTATTTTCCTTATCAGGCCAGACTGGCCGTCATAAGTGGTTATAATACCTGCACTATATGTATCTGTTAAATTCTCTTTGTGAGGCGTTGTAACTTCATTTAACGCTGTACCTATAATTGGGGCAAACTTAGTATTCCTACCTTCCAGTACTTCATTGTGTATTTCATCAAATAGACTAGCAGGGTAACCCCTGTTCAGAAATTGTTCTTTTAACCATTCACATTCTTTGTTAAACCACTCATTATCAGAGGTCATCCTACTTATACGAACTAACTGTCCCTTAATCACCCCTCTTTTTTGAAAGTAGGGATGGGAATTAGTATAGTGCAAGTAGGAGTTAGAAAATGTCTCTTTTCTATACACTTTGGAGGCAAATTGATTTAAGTAATTTAATATATGATATTCAAATTTATATGTAAAATGTAAACAACTCGTCGTTTTATTAAGATGTTTAAACAGGTTCTCGAAAGAAATTTGATCACCTTTCCACAAAAACACAAGTCATCCAAAAATCTACCACAGAATACCCAGTACTCTTTATACATAGAATTTAACAAAAAATGGTTTTCCCAGTAGGCCATAATAATGTTGGCATATGTGGGGGCACAATGTGCACCTATAGCCACACCTCTCACTTGTTTAAAGTATTCACCTTCGAAGAATATAAAATTATTCTTCAACACCATTTCCATAAGTACCAGAACAGTTCTAAATTCACTATGCGTTAGTGTTTGGTATTCTATCAGCATTTCTTCAAACCATTCTAAACCAATGTCATGGGGAATACTGGTAAATAAGTCTATAACATCCAGGGTACCAAAAGATAATTCTTCAGAACATAGTGAGTGATCTAACTTCCGTAATAAATCCCATGAATCCTTTAAAATATTTTTGTTGTTAGTAACCAGACCCTTAACCTTTAGGTCCACATATTTTGCAAGGGGTGCAGTTACAGAACCCTTAGCTGATACTATTGCTCTCAAAGGTGGGTCATTAACATCTTTATGTATTTTCGGAATTCCGAAAATAGATGGTACTCTGGGTGTTTCTACTTTTAGATATCTAAAAGTTTCTAAATCAATCAATCCCTCAATCAGCAAGTAATTGAGAAGTACGTGAATCTTCCTGTAGGCTATATTAATCTCATTAATGGAGGTTCTAGTGTATTTCTCTGAATTATTTAAAATTTCCATCATTTTACCCTCATATGTTATATGTTCCATGAATACCGTTCCCCCACCTTTGTCGGGTTTCATAACTCGGTAAGATTTTTATCATTACAAATCTCACCCAACATAGTTTTTTCTAATAATGTCAGATTTTGCTTCACATGGTTCTGTTTTAACGATGTTTTTAATGTGTTTTCTAAGATTCTTTCAAAATTTTTTAATTGTGGGTGTAGTGGGGGTTTAAAGGTACTTTTACATCTTAAACTGTTCTCATTTCTTTGAGTGGTTTTACCATTGAACATTAGTTGTAAGTTCTTTTTCCTTAAAAATAATTTGAGAACAACCAATAAATTGAAAATATTAGTTTTCTGTACCGGGATAAACTCAAACCCTTTAGAAAATAAGTCAAAAGTAGTAATGTTTATAGGATAATTAGTATAATTGTAAATACTAAATACTAAAATCCTTGTATGTCCATTTAAATCCCGCGTTAACTATACCTTCAGCTAAGTCCATCTTACCGGATTCCTCATTTGAGGTCTCCACTGGTTGCCCTTGTAGTTTTTTGAATTATATTCAGCTGAAGTTTTTGATCTGAGCCTTTCAGACTTTCTTAAAGGTGGGAATTCTGTGTCAAAATTTTCATCAGTAAAAACAACATCCTCATTACCTTTGGTTTCAAAATTTTCACAATTGTAACCACCATTATTTCTTCTAACCCTATATTTGGGTTTTGGTTTTATATTCATTAAGATCCCTTTCTATCTTATTAAATTTCCTGTTTTGCACTTCTGTGCACTTAATCTCTATATTCTTCAATAGTTTAAAATATTTAGCTTTTTCATCTTCTATTGTGAAAAACAAATCACTTGTAATACCCTTGTTAATGTGTGGAATTTTAACATACAACTTCTCCATTTCCATCTCATTATTCTTTATAATTGCTCTCATGACTTCCATTCCACATTTGTCAAACACTGCTATCAAATCGCAATGAAAAACACTACCTTCAATAACATTATTGGGATATTTACAGACTCTCAATCCTTTAGGTACTATATTTAGTGACAGGCAATGTTTCAAATATGCATTGTCCATTTCCAACATTTTAAATTTGTATAGAAAAAAGTCCAAGTCCTCTAACATATTACTATATGTCCCATTGTTAACAGACACAGGAGCTTTTAATGTGAAATCAAATTTTGCATTGAGAATGTCTGAAAGTTGTTTTTTGGAACCTGCTACAGTTTTAATACTTTCAGTTGTCTTCTGATTCCTAATAGTATTGGTAATGCTCCTCGCTTCTTTAGGAGAATCACCCTCGTTGTCGCTGGTTAAAAATATCCTGGGAAAGCCTTCAATACTATTATTTGTTATTCCATTATTCATTTCGCTCACTCGATTATCCATTTCTAGTATAAACGCCATTCTATCTTTGTGAAGCGTTCGCTTTCCTGGTTCCCTGGAGGTGGTAGCGACGATAGCAGCGTGGCCATGGATTGGCTCATGGGTGTCAGAAGTCCCACTAACTGCGTCAGCTGACCAATAATATTTATACATTTGTTTAATTGAATTTCACATTTCATTGGAGGATAATCAATTGCCAGCCCTATAAAGTAAAGAGACTGATTGAAAGTTAACAGCTATCTGATGAAGTTGATGATGAAAACGATACTTTATAGAACGTTAATGATTTTCACTGTGTCCTGTCTATATTTCGTTTTTTTTTCTGCTGGTTCCTGTTATTTATTAAACCTTTGTGCCTGTGGATCAGTGGTGCTTCTCTTTTTTGGATACCTACCATAAATGTAGATGTTCGCGTGTATTCACTGTTGCAGTCATTACAATTGGGTTATCCTGCTGGCAGGCTACCCGCAGTCGGCCTGAATTCCAAAGTCTAGGTCCGGCGTCAGTTGCTGTCACCTCCTCCCTGACGTCAGTGCATCAGGGGTATAAAAGATGCAGCAGACGCCATTTTCTTCAATTTTTCTTGCCCCAGATGTCAGGTGCCCCTAAAATGGTAGGGTAAATTATGCTAATGAGCATGCATGCATGCACAAAAAACAACTTTTCCTTCATCTACAAGCAAATACACCACATAGGTTGCATAGAATAGAGAAGTACAGACAAGTCCCAGCAAAGGAAAAGGGGGATGGTGGGTGGGTAACCTGGACTGCAACAGTGAATACACTTGAACATCTATATTTATGGTAGGTACTCAACCGTACTATGTTCATAGTGTTTCACTGTTGCAGTCATTACAATTGGGTTGAATCCCAAAGCTAAGGTTGGGAGGCTGGTGCTAAATAGGTTTAGGAGAGGCTATCAGGCCCTGCAGAACTGTAGTGGCAAATCCTGCCCTGGATTTAGAGTAGAGAGGTAAATGATAGTGCTTTGTAAAAGTATGCACTGAACTCCAAGTTGCAGCCTCTAAGATGTTTTTGGTTGGTACTCCTCTGAGGAAGGCTGCTGAAGTGGCTGCTGCTCTGGTTGAATGTGGCCTAATGCCCTTAGACACTGATTTGCCATGCTGTGAATAGCAGAAATGAATGCAGTGACCTATCCACTTTGAAACTGTCTGCTTTGAGATAGGCTTTCCTTGTGATCCTGCAGCATATGCCACTAGAAGTTGTTCAGTCTTTCTGAAAGCTTTGGTTCTGTCCAAGTAGAAGCGTAGCTGCCTGTGAATGTCCAAAGAATGCAGAATTCTCTCACCCTTATTCTGTGGGTTTGGATAAAAGGTAGGCAAATGAATTGTTTGGTTAAGGGCCACACTGGACACTACCTTAGGCATAAATGTAGGGTTTGTCCGCAGAGAAACCCTGTCAGGATGGACAATGATAAAAGGTTCCACAGCCATGAATGCCTGTAACTCAGACTCGTTTAGCAGAGGTTATTGCTAGGAGCAGAGCTGTTTTCCAGGATAGGAATTTAACATCAGCTGCAGTGACTGGTTCAAACGGAGGCAGTGTGAGTTTTTCCAAGACATAGTTGAGGTCCCATGCAGGTATTGGTGCTCTCCTTGGGGGTCTTATGTTTTTGTCCCCTCTGAGGTACTGTCTTAGTAATGGATGAGAAAAGACAGGAGGTTCTGTATTGTAATGAGCTGAAATGGCAGAGGCATGAATTTTAATTGATGAAAAAGAAAGGCCTTTATCAAGCATCTCAGTTAAGTATTGCAAAATCTGAGGAATATTTGGAACAATTGCGTCAAAACCTTGTGCCTGGTTCCAAGTACAGAATCTCTTCCATTTTTCTGCATAAGATTTTCTGGTGCTAGGCCTTCCTGGCCTCCAAAACAACATCCATCACTGATTTAGAGAGAGGTGTGCCTGGACTGGCTACATTATCCGCCATGCTGCCAGGTTTAAGGTCCTGAGTTGGCTGTGCAGTATTTGACTGTCTTGTTGGGTCAATAAGTGAGGAATTTGAGGTAATGTCCAAGCTGGGCATTGAGACAAGCTCTTTAGGGTTGGGTACCAGTGCTGCCAGGGCCAGTCTGGGGCAATCAGTATCATTTTTGGTTTCTCTTGTCTGACCTTGAGAAGTACCTTGGGGAGGAGAGGCAGAGGAGGAAAGGCATATACTGTTAGGTCTTTCCAGCTGAAAGATAGAGCATCCATATTCTATACTTGCTTGTGATAAGTCCTTGTGCAGAATTTCTGTAGTTGGGAGGAGAGGCAAATCGGTCTATGTCCGGGCATTCCCAGTTCCTTGTTATCATGGTGAAGACTTGTGGATCTAATTTCCACTCGTGGGGATCCATTAGGTTTCTGCTTAGTTCGTCTGCCAGAGTATTTGTCCTTCCTGGCAGGAATTGTGCTTGCATATGTACTCGGTAAGTCAATGCTGTGTCCCACAAGTTCATGGCTAGTCTGCAGAGGGGGTAGGAATGTGCGTCTCCCTGCTTGTTTATGTACCACATAACTGTAGTATTGTCCGTCCTTATCAGTATTTGTCCTGGATGAAGTAGATCCTTGAAGGCTGTCAGGGCATTCTGAACAGCTAGCATCTCTTTTTGATTGATATGTAGATGCATTTGACTTGCGGACCATGTGCCCTGAATACATCTTTCTGCCATATGGGCCCCCCAGGCATAATCTGATGCATCTGTTGTCAATGTCTGCCTGGCTGTGGGCAAGGTGAATGGCTGTCCCATGTTGTGGTAACAGGCTTTTGCCCACCATCGAAACTCCTGTTGCAGGCAGGGAATGAGGGTAACTATTGTTTCCAGGCTGTGGCAATGTTGAGACCAAACACTTTTTAGATACCATTGAAGTTTCCTCCTATACAGTCTTGCATATGGAATTAGCAGAATGCCATGAAACCCAAAGCCTGCAGAATTTTTCTTGCAGATAACTGGGTCTTTGTTGCCAACATTTTGAAACAAATAGTCAGTTGTCCGTGTTTGTCTGGCATGAGATAAGCCATCTGGGCAGTTGTATTTAAGCTTGCACCCAGGAATATTATCTCTTGAGAGGGTATGGAGTTTTGATTTCTTTTCGTTTACTGTGTGCCCTAGACCGGTTAGTAATCTTTTTACAAACGCCAGATGCTGTAGTAGAATGTCCTTGTTCTCTGCTTGAATAAGGCAGCCGTCCAAGTAAGGATATATTTGTATTCCTCTTTGTCTGCAAAATGCAATCACTGGTGGCAGTCATTTTGTGAAGACCCTGGGCACAGTAGATAAGCCAAAGGACAGTGCAGAGAATTGGTAATGCATTGAGCCAGCTATAAATCTGAGGTATTTTCTGCATGACTGTCTGATTGGGACATGCAGGTATGCCTCTTTTAGGTCTAAAGTCACAAGCCAAGCCCTCTTGCCCAGCATGGGCAGAAGCTGCTGCTTAGTTAACATTTTGAATTTTGGAATATCCAGGAATGTGTTTAGGATAGACAGGTCCAGTATTGGTCTCAAGGCTTTGTCCTTTCTGGGCACCAAGAATAGCCTTGAGTAGGATCCTAGTCCCTGCTCTTGCTATGGTACTAACTGAATAGCTCTCATGTTCATGAGGGATGAAACTTGTTTTTGTGCCTCTGCCCATTGATTGCGTGGCAGGTCCAGCATACCATTTGGCCTTGGCAGGGTGTGAAAGTGGAACCTGTAGCCTTGTGATACAATATTTAGGACCCATTTGTCCTGGGTGATTACATGCCAATTTTGTGAAAAAAGTGTCAGTTTCCCCCCCAAAGGGGCTGCCAGAAGATAAGTGCTTGGTGCTGGCAGGGGAAAGTCATTGAGACTGTTTCCTGTATGGCTGTGATTTTTCCTCTCCGCTTTTGGAGGTAGTAGCACCCCATTGTTTAGGCCTGTATGAGCCTTGGGGCTGTGATCTGCCTCTCTGTGGCCTGCCTGACACTGGAAAGGACCAATTCTTTGTAGGCCAGTTCCTGCTAAATCTGGGAGGCTGTACTTACAAGAAATCCTTCACTGTTTGCATAGATTTAGCTTTGTCCTCCATTTTCTTCAACACCTCTTCTGCTTTAACACCAAACAAAGTATCATGCTGTAATGGAGCATCTAATAATTTTGCTTTAACATGATCAGGCAGATTCTGTTCTTTTAACTAAGCATGCCTCCTAATGACAGAACCTGTAACAGCGGCCCTGCAGGAGGTCTCTAGAGAATCAAAACCACACTGCCAAGTATGCTTTCCTACTTGTTCAGCTGCATGCAATAAATCCTGCATTTCTTTGTTTTCTGCACACACTGAATTTGTTAACATTTTCTGTTTAAGCAGTGACATAAGATATTGCTGATATTTAAGCATATGAAATTGGCAATTTAAAGCTCTTACAGCCAAGGTAGCAGAAGTATAAATCATTTTACCCCATCTGTCCAGGGCCCTAGAATCCCTATCAGAGGGGATAGTTTTTTTTGCAGTGGAAGCCTTGACCCATTTGGGACCCTGAGAGATGGTTTCTGGGTCAGCAGCAGGGTTTTTATAAAGAAATTTATGTGAATCAGGAACCCTATAGTATCTGTCTGGCTTAACAGGGGCTGGTGGTAAAGAGTGTGGAGATAGACTGGACTCTGAAAATACAAATCATCCACAAGGTCTAAAACAGGTGGGATAGCAAGGGGCCTGTGCTGAGGCAATAAAAGGAAGTCTCCGAGCCTTTTCTTGGATTCTGAGTAATTTTGGCTCTCCCAGTGGAAATGTTCCCTTATAGTATGCATGGTCTTCCTAAAAGAATAATCCTCAGGAGGAGAGGCTGAAGGGATAGATTCTTCAGCATCAGAATCCTCATAGGGAGGAAAAGAATATTCCTGTTCAGAGGAGGAATCGGAGGAATCGGAGGAAATGGAAACCTAGTCTGAAGATTCGTATTATATCTCTTGCCTAGGCCTCTTATCAGGAGGGGGATGGGAACCCCTGATCAAAGTAATTAGGTCTTCGGCCATTTTAAGCATCTGTTTTTTAGGCATGGTGGCCTGTCCAGGAGAATGCTGTACTTGTTTCTTTGTCTTTAGAGCTGCTTTAGTCTTTGCCTTTGAAGCTGAAGTAGGTTTCACATATAACTGTGTAGGCCTGAAAACACCCTCAGAAGCCGATGCCTGCTCAGCGGCTCCGGACCCATCTGAGGGAATAGTTTCCAAGTGTCCAATACCTTGAGTTTCCAGCGGCCTAGTCAGCTCCATGTGGGAGTCGGAAGCAGCCTGTGGCTCTGAGGTAGCGGGCATCAGGGGCTGCGAAAGAGCCTCACTGAGAACCGGCGACAGGCCTAGCAGAAGCCTCGTCGGTTTTGGATCTCTGATGCCTGTCCTTTTCTTTTTCTTTGCGCTTTTTATAAACTCCGGTAGTCGGCTATTCTGACGGCAATATATAATATAATCTTCTGCCAAAGTAATGGAATGCAAAATTGTCCCGATGCTTAATAGTGCATTGGTTAAATCTAGCACAAAACCGACAACTAGCAACGTTATGGTCAGGACCTAGGCAAGGAATACAATAAGAATGAAAATCCTTATGAGGTATTTGCTTCCCACAAGAAATACAATTATTAACTTTTTCTGACATCGGTCTGGAGCAAGAAAAAAAGTTCCCCCAACAGGGTACTTGGCTTTAATGAAGACTTCGGATCCAAAATTCAAATTTGAAAATCTCAGGAGTCGGCCGACCAGCACTTGCGAACTGCTTTTGCTTCGGGCACCGCACGGCAAGAAAGATTGAAGAAAATGGCATCGGCTGCATCTTTTATACCCCTGGCGCACTGACGTCAGGGAGGAGGCGACAGCAACAGATGCCGGATCTAGACTTTGGAATTCAGGCAGACTGCGGGTAGCCTGCCAACAGGATAACCCAATTGTAATGACTGCAACAGTGAAACATGATGAACATCTGTCTGTGTCCTTTGTAAGCGCAACCTCGGGCAAATCTGTTTCTAAGGTTACTATGTCTAGATCGTGGAGGGATTGCATTATACGAAAGAGTATTTAAGACTCCCTACGCTGGTAAAGGCACATTCTACCAGATCTATGGCGACTTCATCTGTTTGTGGAGCAGGGCATTGTGGGTAGACTAGCAGCTCGAGAGATTTTTTTGGCTGATGCGAGCTATATATCAGCCGGATCCGTTCCAAGGATCGGAACCGTACCCACAAGTCAAGAACAGATGAAGATTAACATCAGATTTAATATTGTAAGGTTTGCATTTTGTAATCTACCACTCACTGTATCAGTTATACAGAACTCCTACCCCCTCTTATGATAAAGTAAATGCTTTCTGAAGTTAAAAAGTTGATTATTGAAATAAAGAAATCAACTTAACTGGAGCAAGAGATTCCTACCATCCTTCGACTGCCACTACTTGGTGTAGGCTGCTCTTACAACTGCTGGTAAAATATGCAGGTTTTTCAGAAAATACATATTTCTGGTCATTCTTAATGGACCACTGTGCATAATTTGCAGAACAGTATTCTACACCTATTTTATTTTGGTAGACACAAATCTAGAAATACCAGCCGCATTTTCTAATTAACAAGAAACATACCCTAGATGTGGCAACACCCCCATCCAACCACCCCCAGAGAGGACATTAAGATTTTGTCTACCAAGAGCTGCTTAAGAGTAAGTAAAAGATATTTTATGATTGTTCACCTGCCTGTAATGTACCGAGCTTAGTTATGGTTGGTTCCCCCTCCTCCTGGGCACATCACCTAACGGCAAGGTTAAGGCATCTTGCAAAGTTCCACATACCCGCCTCCTCACTAGCAACTAAATAGTATACTGCTATGTTGCTCAAGCATTCATTTGTAAATATTAATGTAAGTCTTTTACAGGACATCTGTGTTACAGCCTATGTTGCGGGTGGACCCTGAATAGCAGCTTTGTCACCTGTAGTAGCTGGGGGGAGGGGTGACTGGAAAGAGTGGTTCTTGCCATCTCCTATTTTGTAGGGAGGGAGATGCCTCTGACTTGCCCCACTGGTGACACCTTGCAAAAGCACTATTTTTACCCATGCTGTGTTAAGCCACTGTCTGATGCCTCTCAGCACATATGCCTTCCACATTCATATACCTCACTGGCAATAGAGTATATATGTACAACCGTTAACTACAGTAATACTCAGGTGGGTGAAGTGCAAACTTTTTTCTTTGGTCAATCTGGAATGTGACTAGTGTGGGGTAAAATATTATTAGCTGGTACCAGATTTGATGTGGTTGCTACATTTAAACAAAACAATGATTATGGCAGGGGCAGCCACCAGGTTAGTAATTAAATTTACCTTTTATAGGGACAAGAATATGGTACAAATGTTACTTCTGAAAGTGTTCTCAAACACCTTAATTACTGGATAAACTGGGCTTAGCTTAATCTTCTCTAAATCCAGTGGCTCTAAGCATTATCTGCATGACTCAAAAAAATTCATTCTTTCAGTTTAAAATACTCCTGTATTGAATTCAACATCCTGAAAGGAAATATCACTGTGAACCTGGGAGGAAGGGAAGGTTAAAAAAGAAAAAAGAAAACAGACTCACAACCAGTGTTACAACAAAAAAGCCATTTGGTTTCAGAGGTGCAAGCCAAGTCCTCTTCTTCAGCTCCCATGTCTAAGTGCATGACCGTTCTGGTTAGGGCTCTTTTTTTCAATGGGGGAGTAGTGCTTGAACTAGAGGACTGTCTTGGAGACAATTACACCACATGGATCTTTGGCCAAGAAGCCACATAATATTCTTTAACTACCTGTAATTAAGACAGAATGGGGATGAGACAAATGCCGGTGGACTAGACTTTGCAGGCATCAGGCCTAGTTGGTGTAATCAAGGGGTACTCAGAACATTTCAGTTTGCAGTCCAAAAACTAGAAAGTACTTTCTCCAGGACTAGACAATTTATGCATACAGATGACAGGAATGTTGGTTGAAGGACAAACCTTTTGCTATGCATGGGGCTTGCTGGTCAATTCAGATAACTGGGTACTACCATGTGATTATGAAGACTTGCTGTGTAGCTTGAGGTGACTGCATTCCATTGTATGCCTCTGAAGAGGCATCAACCAGCAAACAGTCTCTTACTGCAGGTTTGAGATACCTCTCCCCATGACTAAAGAACGTTCTTCATGTAAAAAGTTGGGAGCTTATTGTGTTCCAAGAAGGCACTAATAGTAGATGGTGTACAACTAAAAAGGTTACCATACTAAAAAGAAACACATTACTCTAAAATGTATTCAAATATTCAGGCAAAAAAACAGTGAAATTGCCATCCACCAGGGGAACCAGTCAGCATCAAGCACAAAGATCTTGAAAAGATCTCAAAAATACAGCTCTAAAGCAACATATTCACAATAAAGTGCAAACAAAATTGACAGACTACATAAAGAAACTTCACAAAATGATATGCCTGAAATCTGTTCTGGAGCTGCCAGGGATGGTAATGGACAGACTTGCAAATTCTAAGTGTGGGGGAAAAAAAAAAGAACAGTCGATGGCACAGTTGTCTTCCCTTTATACAAATCTCCCCATTGAAGTCCATGATGTACAGAAGGCCACCAGCAAAAAAATATCCAAAAGCTATGCAAGTCGGGCTGGATATCCAACACCATTTTGCAGCAGTGATCATTAATATGGACAGCTTAGCTCCTCAAATACACCATCAAAGTCTGATGAGCTTTTCAGGAGGGTTACCTGGTACCGGTTCTCTTTATGAAACATTAGAAGGGATAATATCCAAGATGCTTATGGTGATACAGTTTAAAAGTAAAATGTTGTGTAGGGGATGAAAGATTTGTCAAAAATGTACATTATCTGGGGAAGGGAATCTGATGGCTGTGACATTTGGAAACTTTCACAGGAGACAATAAGTATTCTAAATAAAATAAAACTGTACTTGTTTTTTAATGATTTTTTTTGGAGGGGGGTGCCCTCCAGATCTTCTTGTGACACTTACTTACACTGACTCATTTGTTCCCCAATTTCCCTCCTTATCCAAAAACACCAGGAACAATAGGTAAGATTTTGGGATTATTGGCAGCCAGCCTACAAAGACTCGGGAGACTATCTTTTCTTAACTTTTACTCTTTCCTTTTTTTTTTGGACTGTGGGCATAATGCAATGCCTACTACATTTCCTGTGCACATGCATACAGTTGTGCATCTACTTTGCCCAACTAAAAAGCAATACTTCAACCTGCAGGCTCATACCCACTATAATTAGGCTTCTTGGAAGGAATGTATATCTGAAGTCTAACCCACTGGTGCCACTCTTACTAAGGGATAGATGAGCACCAGTCCATGAGCCCACGATTAGCGAGCTGGTGTTGTCCATTCTTTTCATTCCTCCCCAGCCACCCATACAGTGCACAGGCCACTAAATGAACCTGCTGTCTGGACCACAGTGTACCAATGACCTGGAAAATTGTACTTGTGTAATATGAAACATGGAATCAAGTGAAAATCTTTACCAAGACATCTGAGAAAAAAACATGGTGAAAATGTGAGGCTGAAATGACTGCTTACGCTGGCCACCAAGAAAGAAAGAAATAATGTCCAAATGTTTGCTCTATTTTCTTTTTGTTTTAAATACCAGAGTTGTCCTCTAATGGCCATATACGAGACTGCAAGAAAGAACTGATGTGCGCAGTTTGCACCCAGGGTTGCCTGACGTCCCTATTTGAGCAGGATTGTCATGGGATCAGCAGCCCAAGCTAGAGTCCCGCACTGCCGGGTTAAATCCTGGTGAAACAGCCCTCCGCTTTTTTTTTTTTTTGATTGGCCCGTATGCCGGGCCAATCAAAAATCGATAAACACGGAGCTGCTTGTGTTTAATGCGGAACATCAGGCAGTTCCGCATTAAACACAGCTCCGTTTTTTTGATTGGCTCGTATACTGTCATATGGGCCAATCAAAAACTGGTAAACACGGAGCTACTTGTGTTTAATGCAAAACTGCTTGATGTTCTGTATTAAACAGAAGTAGCTCCGTGTTTAAAGACCTTAAGACTTTTTTTTTTTTTTTTTTGTCCTCACTTAGCGTGAAAGACCTTTTTTCAGTCGGAAATCTGTCAACCCTGTTAGCACCCCTCCTTTTTTTTTTAAATAGTTAAGCTGCCCTGTAATGACCATTATTTCAGACTGCAAGCTCATGCACTGGAAGACATCTGACTTGACACTGCCAAGAACAGAATGTCCACACGCACACACAGACATGCGCACACACACGCATGCACACCCTGAAGCAATGCACATACTTTGTTAAAGCAAATGTCTTGCCAATAGGTTCTGATCTGTTAAAGTTAACATCTGAAAAGTGTTCATATTTTTGTGGGCCAAAACACTGCAATCATTATGGCCAAGTAACAAAGCACTTACAGGCATCTTGATAGGTCTGATACGTCGAATCTTGTTCATCAGTGAAAATTCCAACAATAATGACATCATCACCATCCTTAAGGAACTCCTGAACTTGCTTAACAGCTTGAATCTGCTTAGATGGAGGGCCGGCTTGTTCAGTCATGTAATCAACAATTCCTAGAAACCCAACAATAAACAAAATTAGTACGACTTAAAATGCTTTGTAACAAGTTTCCAATTTACTACAAGCTAATCAAATAAGTTAAACACCAGAAGTCTACTACATCTGTAACAATTTAAAACATAAAATCAAACTAATGATGGGCCACACAAAGACTCACCTGGTTTCATTGCTTCATTATCTGAAATTATTAGATACGTTAAAAATATGCCAATCTGTTAATCCAGTTTCAAAGTAATTTTCATTTCAAACATATCCTTAATACACCTCTTAAATAAATTCCTCTTTTCCATACCACTGTAGCTAGAAAGTGAGAATTGAAGAATAACACTAGTCAGTAGTTTCAGGCACATCCCTTCCTCCACAGGTGAGTATAAGGAGCAAAAAGGGTTACCAACTGACTTTTTTCTCAGGACAATCTCTATTTGGGCAGTTGTATCCTGCAAAAAACATGAAAAATAGCAAATGCCCAAACAGTTCCCAAGTTTCCTTTACTAGTTGTATAAAACAAGCACTTTGTATTTGAAATGCATAAATGCTATGTAAAACTGCACAAAACTCAAATTCTACAAGAACAAACTTTTCCATTTTGGCAAAAAAGTGAAGTCTAGCCATTTGTACCAGTTAAGAGCATGATTTGTCCTGCAAAATCTCCCATTAGTATAAAAATTGTCACACTTTGGTTATTGGAAAAGGTGATCACCCTAGGAGCAATTTCAAAGTATGCTTGCCCACAGAAAAAGTATGGTTCTGCCAAGAACTTACCATAACAGTAGGTGTCCTACTGATTAGTGCTGCAGTATTTCAAGCAAAGTGTTTATCACTACTGACATTCGGCAGGGGTACCAAAGCTTAACCTTCCCTTGGTCGAACATCTGAAGTGTGAGCAAAGCTTGCAAACATATAGGTATACAAGGTGGATGCATGTCTGTGGATCCTCAGACTATCTCTAACCAGCGGCCTGAACACCCCCGAAAGTCAATGTTCAGCTTAATGCAGCCAAGCAGGAAGTTGTAAGAAGCCTCCTTCGTCCTAGGGTCCTGCCTACAGGGGAAAGGGGGGGGGAGAGTAAAAAGAAAGAGAGACAGACAGACATGATTACCAAATCAGAGGGGAAGGAATACTGCAACAGCGATCAGTAGGACATTGACAGTTATGAGAAATTATTACTGAACTGTATGTTGTCCTCTCAGATTATTGTTGCAGTATTCCGAACAAATGGATGATTTCCACACCTGAAAAGAACCTACAGGTTGTTGGCTAGTTGAAAGAAGAACTGTCCAAGAGGCCCGAGTGGATGCCACTGCCCTAGTACAGTGAGCTCAAGGGCAAGGATTTGCCATGTTGTGATTAATAAATGGAGATGGACTTAAGAGATCCAGCTTGCAATGGTTTGTTTAGATACTGGACATTCCAGCTTTGATTCCAAGAATGAGACAAGCAATTGATCTGACTTATGAATAGATTTAGTTTTGCCCAAATAGAACCTCGGCTGTCTATGAATGCCTAGTCACCCCCACCCCACCCCTAGTTCTGTGGGCTGGAGAAGAAAGTAGGCAGACTGATGGTCTGGTTGAGAGAGAGCTTATTCACGAATTTTAGCATGAAGGAGGGGGTTAAGCCCTGAAGGTCACCATGTCCTTGTGAAAAACAGGAAAGTGAGAAATGGCCACAAGTGCCTGTAGCTTGGAGACTCTCCTAGCAGAAGTGAGAGCTAGAAATAGAATAGTCTTCCAGGTTCAGAATTTGAAATTTGCAGAGGCTGTTGGTTCAAAGGGAGGCAGACTGAGATTTTCCCAGCACAAAGATGAGGTCCCAAAGGAGGGGGTGCTGGGCTTCCTTGGTGGTCTAAGATGCAGAAGCCCTTTAAGGAACTGTTTGGCCTCAGGTCTGGATTTAACAGGAAGACGGAGGCTCTGACAGGAGGACATGGCTGACAGATGGGCTTTGATAGACGAGTAAGCCAGGCCTGCATTCATGAGCTCATGCAAATACTTTAAGATGGACTGTTCCTCTGATTTGTTCTGCCATTTGACTGTAGGCTTTTTGAATGGTGGGTCTCCCTTGCATCTTGGAGAACCTTAATTATGTCTTCTGAAAACTGGTGCCTGAAAGGAATCAAAGCCCCATAATCAACAGGTGTAGTTTTATGGTTGACAGGTTGAAATGTAGCAGTGATCTTTTTGCTGTGCGATGAGATCTACTTTGTGTGGAAGTTTGCACGTTTTTTTTTTCTCTTAGCTAGAAAAGGAAGGAACCAAAGCTAGCTAAGCCAAAATGGGCCTACTAGTAATAATTCTGTTTTTTTTTTCTTTTTGCATTTTTAATAGAACCCTTGGAATAAGAGTGGAGGAGGTGGATATAGAGAAACCTCCCTGTTCACAGAAAGGAGTAAGTATCTGTACTCCAGGCTGAGGGACAAGGGATCATGGTGCAAAAGAGGGGGAGTTGTATGTTTTCTGTGGCAAACAAATCTATGTGAGGTGTTTCCCAATGGTGAAGTATATCCCAAAAGACTTGTCTGCTCAGAGCCCATTCATGAGGGTCCTCCGAGGCCCTGCTTAATACGTCTGCCAATACATTGCCCTGTGATGGGATGTATATGGCAAGTAGGGACATGGTTTTCTGGGTGGCTAAGTCCCAGCCCTTTGTCCTGCCCTGTAGAGTTAGTATGATCTGCTGCCTGCTTGCTTATGTACCACAAGACCATCGTGTTGTCTATGAATACTAAAATAGGACCGGTTTTCCAGATTATGTGAGAAGTCATGAAGAGCATGGATGAGGGCCCTTATTTGTTTCAAGTTGAAGTGTTCCTTTTTGAGTTTGGGTTGGCATCTGTCCTGGACTCTTTAAATACCTGTCCAGGCCCTCCAGGCCTAACTGAGGCATTTGTGTACATCTCCTGAACTGCTGCTGGTACGAAGAAAGGGATCCCTGGGTTGAATTTCACCTAGTCTACCCACCATGAGCACTCCCGTTTGCAGGTACCACTGAATTTTCCTCATATGCAACCTGACTAGAGGGAACATTGGGATAGTTGCTGCCATGAATGCCAGAACTCTTAGAATTTCCCTGACCGAGCACTGGTTTAGGGAGGAAAGGCTGTGAAAGTGAGCTATAAGGTTATGCACTTCCTGAGGCAAATAGGCCTACATCCTTCTGCTGTCCAATCTGCAGCCTGGAAACATTAGGTAGGGAGGACTTTTTGTACCCAACCATGGAACCCAACTGCAGGAGGCTGAGGGTGAATTGGAGATGTTGAAGCAGGATCTGCAGCCCAGATTAGCAGATCGTCTAAGTAGGGGAGAAAATCTGAATCTTGAGTTTGGCACAGTGCTATCATTGGTGCAAGACACTTTGTGAAACTCTTGGGAATGTGGAAAGCCCAAAAGCCAGAGCAGTAAACTGAAAGTGAGATAAGCCAGTACAAACTTGAGAAATCTCTTGCAAGAGGCGTGAATTGGTATGTGAAGCTACACATCCTTTAGATCCAGATAGACTAGGTATGCCCTGTGGAAGTATGAAAGGCAGCAGTGTGTGCAGGGAAAGCATTTTGATGGTTGGCACCAAGTGTTTAGCAAACAGAGATCCATTATGGGTCTTCATTGCCCTTTTCTTGGAACAAGAACGGTCTGGAATAACAACCCCTTCCTAAGAATTCTGTGGTCACTGGTTCAACACTGCCTTGTGCCTGCACTTGGGATGGTGGCCAGATAGTTTAAGGAGCTGCTTATATATCCCCATGCTTACGAGCTGAGGTCATGTCAGACATACGACCCAGGGAAGGTTAAGCTTCGGTAGCCTGGCCGGATATCAATGATGATAAACCCATTTGTTTACAATGCTGCAACCGTGACCTCAGTCAGGTCATTAAATATTCCACAGAATGACTAATAAACTAGTTACAGTATTCCCTAATACAACATACTGCTAAACAAAATAAAAGTACATAAGCTTGTGGAATGAGAACTTGCTCCAAAGCACATTGTAGGCAGAATAGGACTAGTGATTCAGGTGCTGAAGTCAGATTCTGGACACATACCCTGGGATTCATGAACAGTGTACGTTTTTCTGAATGAACAGAAAACAGTCATAACTCACACCTTCTTCCTCCTAACTTTAGTTTTCCTACCGATTTTCTTGCACCCTAAAATATAGAGTGGGATACATAAAGGATACCACAAAGTGCAGACTACATGTACACTTAAGTGTAATCGTTCTGAGTTATTAGAGAGCACATACAATAAGGCTATGGATGTTCCTAAATAGAGATTGTGTAGGACTTAATGAATCTGGCCCAAAGACCTTAACCCATTTCATCCCAATATAATATGCAGCTCAGAGCATGTCCCTTAACCTACTTGTGCACCTGGGTTCTCAGTTACTCTTATCAGTGAGATCACATAACTGCCAAAACAAAGACAAAAATAACATCTATGTTCTAGACTTAAGTAAACAGAAAAAGGAAGTGTGTGTATGATTACCTAAACAAAACACTGTGTAGCTTTTTACCTGGACTGTGACTGTTTGCCGATGTTGCTTCACTCGCCTGGGAGCAAAGTCCTAAATCTAGGTAGCAAAAACGTTTGGCTGGGGAATGGGGATTTATTGACATTAGGTTACTGGTTGTACAAGTGTACTTGTTGCTATTTGGTTGCCCTAAACTCTCTGACAAGTTAAGATATTTGGACACTAAAAGCAGAGATCCAGCTAGTACACATAATGAAATAACAGTTACACACACACACACACACACACACACACACACACACACACACACACACACACACACACACACAAAAATATAAATAAATGCAACCTTGCAGAGTACAGTTGCACAAAGACTTCAAAAGAACTTTATAAAGCAGTTACCTTTGGTAGCCTACATCACATGAGGGATTGCTGATTTGCACAGCTCTGTGCACATACTGAAGCAGTAGTACATACAGGTTTCCTCCAGTAGGCTAGTGATCAGGTCATGACTACTGCAAAATAATGCAAACTAGCTCTAAAAAATTTCTGCAGTTATACTGAGAATTAAAAACATTAAATGATTTAACAACTGGCCTGAACAACACATTTGTTTAGTGATCAGTGCTGTACTAAACAAAAGACTTACAAGGCTGCATCAGAGAATATTACAAAAACAAACCAGGTTTATACATTCTTTGCAAAAGCACAATACATTAAAGGCACAAAAATCAACTCAACAAGAAAACCAAGTGCAGGACGTTTGGTTCACAAACGGAGTGGATTAACCCCCACACACACACACACACACACACACACACACACACACACACACACACACATACTTCTAAACTGTCATTTAGTATTTAAATTGTTAGAAAAAGTGACAAAGATAATAAAGCCTTTACCCTTTTGCGGAAGGTGCAGAGATCTCAGTTAAATGACTTAATTACAGGTACTGAGATGAATTTGTTTTAGTGCAGTATTAAAACTGGTACGGAGTTTTTAAAATCTTTTTCTTGTTCAGTATTCTATTAGGGTAATAACTGGAAGAGTTAAAAATACATATTGCTGACGGCACTTTTATTTTTCTAATTGCAAGCAAGAGGGGGGCAGGAGTGACTGTTGAATAAATCAGTAAGGCCAAAATCTATTCCACTTTAGGCAAACATGCATCACATGTGGATTACCAGTTGCAGTTACAAGTCTGGCTGGGACATTCTGTGGATGAAAGGACAGGGTAGTGCCATGGCTTGACAATGAACAATGCAACACACAAATACATTACTGTGACAATTTGTTGTTTCCCTTTCATTTAACACTGAAGGGGTACACAGAAGAACGGAGGATATGGCTAGTCGAGGGGCAGTATATGTCTACGTATGACAAGCTGAAATTTATTAATGAGGCCACAAAGCTTTTTACTTTCTTCACAAACATTCATAAGACTTCAAGACACTAGAGTTGTGACCATGCACACCTTGCCAGTACCTGTTTTTAAGCCATAACACTGTCCTTCAGGAAGGGTAGACCAGCCAAAACTGGGGAGAATTTCTACGTCTAGGCCCCTTTTGAAGGATGTTAGTGTACTGCAGTACTTAACGTGCAGGGGCAATCTGTTCCAGAGGTGGAGGAGGCAATGTGTGATGCATCTGTCTCTCCATCACATTTTATTTACCTGCTGGTGAAGACTTGGGTTCCCGATTATGGTATCTGTGGAAGTATTAGACTTGTGGCGATATGAAACCCAGGATAACTGGGTCTCTAATGGCACAGAAGGCAAGGCACATCTTCCCTCAAGAGCTTATAATACACTGAATAAAGGTACAGTGCTTCCAGTCTCCATTGGAAGTGCTGGGTCTTTAAATTTGTAATCTTATTTAGGAACCTCTGTGGTCTTTCAAGTTGTTTTGATATGTGTAGGTACATTCCGAAGGGGGCACTGTACTTAATGATTGGCCTAATCAATGCTGAATATACAGACCAATGACATCTTTATATCAGGATGATATTCTCTTGTCAATTAGCTGCACAAAGTACTACTGTCACATGATGATCAAAAGTGAAGGAATTATCAACCCATTATCCAAGGTATCTAACATTTTCAATTAGAGTACTGTCTATGCTGTATGCAGAGGGGAGGAGTTGTGTACCAAAATCCAAATGAGACAATATTGCACACCATTTTGCATTTAACTGGAGCCCACTGTCTATACACCAGTTATTTATGTATATAAGGTCTTGCTGAAGGGTCAGGGTATCCAAGGGGGACTGGACAGTAGCCTCCAGTTTGTAGTTGTATACAAACTGCCAGCTGGCTTGATGTCCGGTGTGGAGATCACAAAAGTAAATGCTTAAGAGATGGGGTCTCAGGGAGACACCTCTGGTTACCTTCATATTTTCTCATGAGGCAACTGCCACTCACGCTGTGTGGGTTCTGTCTTTTAGACAGTTTGCTACACATTTTACCATATGGAAAGTTAAGCTCACTTACAATGGCAGCATTGTATGACTGATGTCAAATGCTATGGCTATGTAAAGAAAAATATACTGTGTGAACAGCATGGCCACTCCTGACAGCCTGTATAACCCCCTCAAAGAAGGTAAATAGACAGGATTTTCCCTTGACAAAGTCAGACTGCTGTAGATCAAATCTAATGAAATGTTTGATATAGTGTCTGTCATACATTCTGTGGCTTTACAGAACAGACTTGTTAGCGTGATGAGTCTATAATTCCTGGGGTCAGTGGAAGGGCCTCCCCTGTTTAGTGGAACCGTGGCCACACTTGAGGGCAAAACATGAAACTAAACTTAGGCAAAACAGTTTGAAGTTTGACTCAAGGCATGCTTAGTACATCAGAACTGTGCAACAAAATGTGGCCACCTTAGTTTTGGGAAACCAGCTGTGTGAGAAATTATAGAAGCCATGTGAAAACCATTGCTACAGATTATTTCTGGGGATATAAATGTGTGCATTTGAGAGCAAGAAGCAGAAATCCATTATTGTGACCATTACTTTTATCTTTTTCTCACAAAAATTAGAGGTATACACAAGAAAGCATCTCTCTTTTTGGGGTTTTAGGGGCAGGGTAAGACAGCATGCTGTATGTTAAGGGGCAATTACATGTGCGCTGCTGAATACTAATAAGAGTCAGTCAGAGAGTGTATTTCTTTAATAGCAGTACCAGTAAATACACGTTTGTGGTCATTATCATTTCATATTCTCCCCACTGACTCATCATATGTGTAAAGAATGTGCCAATCTTTTTTTGTTACTGGCAGGTTAAGGAAACCAAAGCTTTAGAATCACTGCTGGGTTGCAGGGGAGGAAGGGACGATCTTTTAAAGCAATGTGCCCATTTTATATAGTACCTTCACTGTCAAAAGTTGTGTACCTCCCTTGGGAGGGGGGAATATTCCACTGAAACAGTACAGAAGCAAAAAGAGTTGAAGATCGTGGTTGTATTTTTAAAAACACATTGAAGAAAACCAATGGTCTGGCTTTCAAGTTGTCTTATAATTTTAGGCCTCCATTGTGTACACTAACAGAGGTGTTCTTGCTGGTACAAAAATTAGAAATAATTTCAGAGAAATCCTTTGAGGTAGAAAGTCATTTCAATGTTTATTTTATTAGAATTCTCCACCACAAATTTTTTTTTTTTTTTTTTTATTACTGTGAACTGCCACAGGAGACCTAGGAAATGTCTCTTACATACATCTAGGAAATCTACCACTTCAAATGGTGTTGTCTTCACTTCTGGCATTATACCCAGTTTCCACTAGAAGGCCATGTGTCAACCTGCTCACAAGGCCGGGTAAAATTAATGTGCAGAATATATATGCACCAAATCCCCATTAGACTAGAAGTTACACACTTACCATAGTGACAGATGTTTTAGATACATTTTCCTCGTCCTATGCGACTCAAAGCCATCAAGACCTTGACCAACTCAGTAGCTAAAAATCTTTCCTAGGTCAACAATATCCTTATATTTACTGGTGGACCACCAGTGCACCTTACTGCTGAGGCCTATCAGGTGCACTGCTTCAAGTGTTTGTCCATTACATCTTGGGAAAGCACTCACACCCTTTCCAGACCTTTGTTAGCCCGTGGACGTTGAAACATATATCAAATAATGAGGACAAAAAATAACTTACAAAAACAAACCTCATATCTAGAAGTTATGAGATAGGACAGAGGGGTTTGTTGAGGACCTATTAAGTACATCAGAGTCCTAAGCAAAAACACAACTGGGTACATCAGAGTCCTAAGCAAAAACACTACTGGGTGGTTGATCGTAAGTACAGTCACTAAGTGTCTTAAAGACAGAGTGGATATATACCCAGCCTAAAATGGCTCGGAACCACAGTGGAGGTGAAAACAAACTAGTACAAAAATGTGACCCGAGATGACTGGCAAACCCTGTCACAGGGTACAGATTCAAGGGATCACAGCTTATATATATGGGTCTACTTAAAATGATGCAAACACAAATATATGAATACAAAATACTGACAAAAAACATCTAAACACAAAATATCGACAAAATGTAACCACATTCAAACCTAGTGTTTTTGCAAGTGGGAAACCCCCTACTTCCTCTGCTAATTATATATACCATCTCAGTACACAACAGTGGGAAAAGGTATACATCCTTCCTTAGATTACTTCAATTTTGTGTTTGGATATTTTTTTCTATGGTAAGTAGCCTAAACAGTGAATTAGAGAGGAATGAGATAAGGAATGGTCACCAGCATTTGAGGCCTTCTCAGAAAAAGACGAGGATTCCAGAGTAATTTTCTGTGCAGTGGGTGGTGTTGAACAGGAAGGAAGTTTAAATGCCATATCTTTGAACAGGCTCTGAGAAATATTCATGCATTCCTTCTCCCTAGAACGGGAACAGAGGAAACATGTTTAGTCTTGTGTTGCTTTCAGTTTGGGGTAATGTCTGCTTGAATCAAGTAAGAAGGCTCTGACCCCTCATGTATTTCAGATCTTTTGGGAATCTCTTCCCATACTAAAATTTCTGGGGTGTCTTCTGGTCCTTCTGACATAATGATATTTAAATTCCCTTCTCATTTGTAGTAGCAGTTGCTTTGGATGCACAGTCCGTTGATGCCATACTAGCCTCCAACAGGATTGTTATACAGGGCATCTGAGGCAGAGTTGTATGCGCTATGGGTTCTCCAACCCCTGCAGTTATGTCAGAATCAGTCTAGGCATACAGAGTCGCAGGCCTAGGTCTTCTGAGTTTCTTCTTGCCTGTGAAATGTACATTTGATGGGGAGGGATCCACCATCTTAGACTGGGTCAAAAGCTTCAGTCATCGGGTATCTTAACAGCATGTTCACGGAGGACAAATGGGAACACAATGTCTTGGGTACACATATTTACAGTTGCGTCCTGCTCCTAAGCAGAAAAGACACTGGGTACAGAGGTCTTTGTAGGCTATCTACATTCTGCACTCACATTTACCCATCCTAGGTAACATCTACCAAGATCACAGCAAAACAGTTCAAACAAGAAGGAAGATTCCCAAACAGGGCAATTACCTAAATTCAATAAGGCTCATGATACAAATGACCATGGGAAGATCAGACCAGTGGGTGAGACCTGTATTAGAGCTGGTGGTGAGATAGTCTGGGATTTACTCTCATATGTCTGCTTATATACCTCAAGGAAGGTCCAACCTTTTTGATTTAGGGGCCACTTACCATACTTCGCAAGGTTTGGAGGTGTCCAATTACACAGTCCAGCATGAATCTGTGCAGTATGTTTTAGGATATACCAAGGGCCAGATAAAATGCTTCAGTGGGCTGGTCTGTGGTGCTACAGCCACATGTTGGACACTCAATACCCCTATGCCTGCAAGCTAAGGCATACATCAGAAGTATGCTACTGGGAAGTTTTAGGCTTTTCTACCCTGTCCTTATGTCATCAGTGAAAACCAATCAGTTTGGAATACTGTAACAGTTATTTCAGTCAGAATATCTAAGAATCTTGACACAGAGCTACTCTGAATCAGTGTGATCCCAATGAAAATGTTGGGCCACACTGACATCAGTAGACAAGGCATGAACATCAGACTCAGATTATGCCTGGCCCCAAAGTGGGGGGCTGAAGTCTTGATGAATTAATGTCAAAAATCTCCATGTCAAGTAAAAGAAAAAATATTGTCCATGACAAATCCTGCAGCAGACCTTAAAACAGTTGCCCTAGCAGAAAAGAGGACTAATGTTGATTGTGTCAACTCCAAGGGAGCCGAGACTACAGTGTACAACAAAGCCAGAAAAGACCTGGTGAGAGGATCTGAGACAACCATTTCTGTTCAACTCTAAAAGGAGGACATAGCAGCCTGTGTAAAGAAAAATGGCCAAAGACCTGTCAGTACCCCAGCACCTGCACCAGATATTACCAGTACATGCAAAAGCTGAAGGCTAAGAAGTCACTCCTCTGACATCAAATCCAGAATTGGGTTTGTGAGGGGGGGATACAAAAACAGTAGTTCATTGGTCATGAAACATAATGAAGACCCCCCCCCCAAAAAAAAAACAAACAAAAGAAAAACAGGTATACTTAAGCATGAGTATCATTGTACACAATTCTGAATCTTGAAAACTGCCACTCAGAAAACTATGGACTGAACTAACTGACCAGAACACCTCCAGTTAAAAGATAAGTATGTACAAGCATCCCATAAGGTTCAGGAGCACTAAACCAATTACTTCTCTGAAAATAAAACTTCACTGTATCAAAATTCATACACAAAATATTAATACTATGTTAGCTTAATAAGAGCAGAGAAAACTTCCCTGCAATACAGTTCCTGAACACCACACTAATGGGAACATTCTTTACAGATTGCCAAACAAAACACTCCAAACCACATAAAATATCTAAACTCAGCAAAAACAATGAAACAAAGCAAAACTTCAAACAAATCTTGACTGTTGCAGCCTGGAGAGTAAACACCAAAGACACTTAAAACACAGAAGAAAAATGGCAAGAGAAGTCAGTCAAGGATTAAATAAAACTCTGACCTTATAGTTAAAAAGGAGAGATCTGAAAGGACAGGGAGGATAAGAAAAAAATGCATGAAAACAAACAAAAATCTCTCGACATACTCAAAAAAGAATGGCAGCCTGGAAGAGTTGATAGACATGTAGCAGCTGGACTGGGTCTTTCTATGCAAAGGATATTGGGTAAAAGAGAAGAGGCTGGTAGACTGGGAAAGTTTTAGTTGTCAAGCTGTCTGCATCCTCCTAGCCTTGGGTCCTACAGGTAGAAGATGATATACCAGTCCTATAATCAAACACTTATTTCATTAACCAAGACAAGTTATTGTATATAGCATGATGTCTACACTTTGTAAATTCAAAAAAGGTTAATGTTGTTAAGCAAATCAGGACTGAGATGCAGTTGAATCGTTGAGGATAGACTCGCAGTCTTGAGGGCGTTTGGTGTCCAAGCATCCGATTACAATTTCCCTTATTTTCTTTTATTGTGAACGGCCTTAGGGGGAGTGGATTTTCGGCACAGCTAGGAAATCAAAGAGTTTCAGATGGCTTTTGAGGTCACAGTTTGGCACTATACTGTTTCCATCTGAGGGCCCTTTGACATTTGCTCACAGGACTGGGTGAAGTTAACATTCAGAATAAATGTGCACTGAAGCTCTCAATAAACCAAAAGTAAAAATCCTATATATTTCACTAAAAAGTTATTTTTTCAGTTTTTACATGTCATGGCTACAAATATCTTCCTTCATGCAGGTAAAATGGTAGAGTCAAATTTAGCAGAGAGATGCACTGAAATTTCTCAGGATAAAACAGCTGACCACCCTGTTGCTGCTGTCTAAGCATCATAATGAAATCAGAAAGGGTGACTGTGATGTAGCATTTCAAACATTGGTACACTTACTTTGGTTCATATGCTTTTACTGCCACAATATGACATTTAGAGTTGTGTTGTGTTTTCATTGATGTTTTGTGAACTTCTGATCAGTATGTAGAATACAATATTAGTCCAGAAACAGAAGTAATATACTTACCATAAACCTGTACACCATTTATCGCTAGTCCGTCCAATCCCACTAGTAGGATACAACTGTCTAGTGCTCTAAATCTCATGCTCCTTCAAGCTCCCATAACGCTCCTGTCCCTAACCTTATCTCAGAGTTTATGTATTTGGAGTGGACCATAGGTATACATTGTGTAGATATGTAGGGCAGGAAGGGCTTCGGGTAACGGGAAGGTGGGTGAACTACTGAAACAGACAGACTAGGAATGAAAAGAATCCAGTGTTAATATTTAAATGCATAACTTCTGTATCTTATTTCAATTCTTCTGTCAGATTTTATATGTGGTACAGAATCCAAAAACACCTAGTTCCCAGGTTGGAATCATGACAGGATGCCCTTGAAGATGGTAGCTTCAAAGGATGTTCGACATCTAAACACGGTACCCAATTTGTAATGTTTGGAAAAGGTGTGCAATGTAGATTAAGTTGGCTCTGCAGAGAGATGACTCACTGATGACTTTGTAAAGAAGACTAGAAATGGACTGAACTGGTTAACTGAACTATCAGGTTTGACAGCAAGAGCTTTTCTCTTGAAAATTATGCAAAGAAAATACAGTCTAGCAGACATCAGGACAAAATTATTTTGGGAGGTTCTGCAGTGCAATCCAAAAAGGAGCAAAGGGAATAAACAGTTTGGCATATTTTCTTAGACTTTCTTTGGTGAAGATAGAAAGATACAGTTCCCTATTGGCTTAACTTGTAAAGAAAAATGGAAGATGGAAGGTTCAGATGGGGGATTAGTACTCCATGAAATCCTATTTTTCGTACAGATTAGACAGGGGGTACACAACAGGGCGCTTGTACTTCTGAAATTCATATTGCTGAGATGACAGCAACCACAAACAGTTTTCCAGGAGAGGTATATTAATTCTGCAGATTATGCTGGCTCAAAGATACCATGTTAGGGCTTCAAGCACAAAAAAGTACAGTTTTGTACCTACCATAAATGTAGATGTTCGAAGATCCACATTGCTGCAGTCCTTACATATGGGTAGTCCGCTGTCCTCGGTCGGCCCGAATACCAAAGTATTAGGCTGAAGTCGGTCAAGGCGCTTAAAACTGACATCAGGACGTCAGGGTACAAAAGCGCATGACCGACGTCATTTCCTCAGTCTTTTCTTGCCCCAGATGTCAGACGGCCCTAAAAAGAAAGGCCAAAGCCAAAAAACAGCAAAGAACAACCAACCACCCCTGCACTAACCATATTTACAATATTTACAACCCAGACCACACAACCACCTCTAACTACAGAGGGGAAGGAGGGAGGGTAAATTGGACTGCAGCAATGTGGATCTTCGAACATCTACATTTATGGTAGGTACAAAACTGTACTATGTTCTTCATCTCACATTGCTGCAGTCCTTACATATGGGTAGAATCCCAAAGCAGAGGTAAGGGAGGATGGCAAAACTATAAAGCATTAGGAGCTGCCAAAATGCCCTGTAAAATTGCAGTGGCAAAACCAGCCCTAGATTTAGAGTAAAGTGGAAGGTGGTAATGCTTAGAGAAAGTATGCACTGAACTCCAAGTAGCAGCCTCCAAAATATCTTTAGTAGCCACCCCCCGTAAAAAAGCTGTAGAAGTGGCAGTAGCCCTAGTGGAATGAGGCCTAATCCCAGCTGGAATCTCCTTACCATGATGGGAATAACAGAAAGCAATACAAAAACCAATCCATTTAGAAATAGTTTGTTTTGAAACAGGTTTGCCCTGAGAACCCAAAGCAAATGAAACAAACAACTGCTGAGACTGCCTGAACCCTTTAGTTCTGCTCAAATAATATCGCAACTGTCTGTGTATATCCAAAGTGTGCAAAATCTTCTCCCCTTTAATTTGGGGGTTTGCATAAAAAGTAGGCAAATGAATAGTTTGGTTTAAAGCCACACTAGAAACCACTTTAGGCATAAAGGAAGGGTTAGTACGCAAAGACACCCTATCCTTGTGGAAAATTAAGAAAGGCTCAACCGCCATAAGGGCCTGTAATTCAAAAACCCTTCTCGCAGAGGTAATGGCCAACAAAAAAGCAGTCTTCCATGATAAATATTTCAACTCGGCAGTAGCTGCAGGCTCAAAAGGTTGTAGAGTGAGTTTCTCCAACACAAAATTGAGATCCCAAGCAGGAGTAGGAGCTCTACGTGAGGGTCTTATATTCTTTGCCCCTCTAAGGAATTGCTTAAACAAAGGATGAGAAAATAATGGTGGGTCACAGTCATAGTGAGCAGAAATTGCTGCAGCATGAACCTTTATAGAGAAGGACAAACCTTTGTCCAATAACTCAATAAGGTATTGAAGAGCAACACTCAAATTAGGTTTAGAAACATCAAAGTCCTTTGCTGTACTCCAAATTAAAAATCTCCTCCATTTATCTGCGTAAACTTTCCTTGTACTAGGCCTTCTGGCCTCCAAAATAACATTCAAAACTTGTTGTGGAAGCTGAGACCCTCCAGGGTTTAAAACAGAATATGCCAGGCTGTCAGATGCAGAGAGTGAAGTTTGACATTGAGTAAATGACTGTTCTGAGACAGCAGGTGTGGAATCGAAGGCAAAGGCCATGGAGGCTCCCGTACCAGACTTCTCAGTAATGGGTACCAGTGCTGTCGAGGCCAATCCGGAGCTATTAAAATCATGGTTGGCTTGTCCTGTCTGACCTTCAGGAGTACCTTTGGGAGGAGAGGCAGTGGTGGAAAGGCATACACGTGAAGATTGCTCCAATTGAATGAGAGAGCATCCACTTTCCAAGCTGTGGGATGAAACCTTTTTGTGCAAAACTTTGGCAACTGGTAATTTAGTGGAGAAGCGAACAGATCTATGTCTGGAGTTCCCCATAACACTGTCAATTTCTGAAATACATGAGGATCCAATTTCCACTGGGATCCATGATTTGTCTGCTCAACACATCTGCTAAGGAGTTCTGTGCTCCTGGCAGAAACCTTGCCTGAAGATGTAGCTGCAAACTGAGAGCAGTCTCCCACAAAATCATTGCTTGTCTGCATAGAGGGTAAGAATGTGTCCCCCCTTGCTTGTTGATGTACCACATGACAGTTGTGTTGTCTGTTTGAATCAACACCTGCCCTGGAAGAAGTAAATCCTTGAAAGCTATCAATGCAAATTGGACTGCTAACATCTCCTTCAAGTTGATATGTAAATGTTGAAGTCTGGCAGGCCACGTGTCTTGTACCCATTTTCCATTTAGATGAGCTCCCCAAGCTTTGTCTGAGGCATCTGTCGTTAGAATCTGACTTCTGGTCGGGTCACAGAGAGTCCCTTGTTTAGGTGACATTCCTGAGCCCACCACAAAAATTCCTTTTGAATGCAAGGTATTATCGGAATGACAGTGTCCATATCTTGGCAGTGTTGTGGCCATACATTTTTGAGATACCATTGTAGCTTCCTCATATGCAGTTTGGCATTGGGAAGTACCAGAATACAAGATGCCATGAACCCCAAGGCTTGAAGGACTGTCCTTGCAGTCAGCCTGGACTGACGAGACAATAGATGGAAATAAAGAGAAAGATTCTTTTGTTTGTCCGGGGTCAAAAAGGCCATCTGGGATGCTGTATTCAGTCTCACACCCAGAAAGCACATGTCCTGAGAGGGTACTAGACTGGACTTTATTTCGTTCACAGAATACCCTAGGCATCTTAACACTGCCATCACATACTGTAAATGATGAAGAAGTTCGTCCTTTCCTTGAGCCAGAATCAGGCAATCGTCCAAATAAGGATAGATTTGTATTCCTCTTAGCCTGAAGAAAGCTACCACTGGAGCCAGAACCTTCGTGAACACTCTGGGCGCAGTAGATAAGCCAAAGGGCAATGCAGAGAACTGATAATGAAAAGTCCCAGCCCGAAAACGCAGATACTTCCTGCAACTGGGCCTGATAGAAACATGAAGGTAAGCCTCCTTGAGATCCAGAGTCACCATCCAGTGATCTTTGCCCAGCAGAGGTAAAAGCTGTTGTAACGTCAACATTTTGAACTTGGGAATGTCCAGATATGTGTTGAGGATAGATAAATCCAAAATTGGTCTCCACGTGTTCCCTTTCTTTGGTACTAGAAACAGGCGAGAATAAAATCCTAGGCCCACTTCTGGCAGAGGGACCGGTTGTATAGCTCCTATCTGAAGTAGTAGAGAAATCTGTTTGTGAGCCTCTAGTCTTTGCTGAGGAGGAACGTCTGGCATGCCTTTGAAAGGAGGCAAGGTATGGAAATAAAACTTGTAACCTTGGTGTATGATATCCAATACCCATTTGTCCTGGGTAATAAAAATCCAATTTTCCTTGAAGAGTGCCAACCGTCCTCCCAAAGGTGCTGCCAGGCAAGAAGGATCTGGCAGCTGAAAAAGTAAGTCATTGGGCCTGTTTACGAAAGGACTGGCCCCTGCCCTCACTCGAAGATTGTGCAGGTGAACTCCATGTTCTAGGTCTGGAGGAACTCTGAGCTCTGCCCCTACCACGTCTAGATCTACCCCTAGACTGAGAATCAGAAGAAGGATACGTCCACCCCTTAGCAGGCCAATTTCTACTAAACTTGAGGCTGAACTTGCAAAAAATCTTTAACAGTCTGCATAGACTTAGCCTTGTCTTCCATTTTCTTCAAGACTGACTCCACAGGTGGGCCAAACAACACTTCTGACTGCAAAGGAGCATCCAAAATCCTTGTCTTAACATGGTCAGATAAATTCTGATCCTTAAGCCAGGCGTGCCTGCGAAGAACTGAACCAGTAGCAGCCACCCTAGAAGAGGCCTGCAAAGCATCAAAACCGCACTGTAAAGAATGCTTACCCACCTGTTCAGAAACATGCACCAAATCTTGTAATTCTTTACACTCAATGCCTTCTGCCAGAGCATCCACCTTAGATTTCAATTGTGAAAGAAGAAAATTTTGATATTTCAACATATGAAACTGGCAATTCAAAGCCCTCATTGCTAAGGTAGAAGATGTATAGACCTTCTTTCCCCATCTATCCAAAGCTCTGGCCTCTTTATCTAGAGGAACCGGATTCTTTACAACAGAGGCCCTGACACCCTTAGGCCCCTGACTAATAGTTTCTGGGTCCGCCCTAGGACTCTTATAAAGATATTTATGAGCCTCAGGCACCCTGTAATACCTATCCGGTTTAACAATCTAACCTTCGCTTAATAGTGCGCTTATTAAACCTAGCACAAAAGCGACACCCGACTACGTCGTGCTCAGGCCCCAAACAAGGAATGCACAAAGAATGATAATCCCTATGCGGCATCTGTTTCCCACAAGAAATACAATTATTCACTTTTTCTGACATCCGGTAATACACTGAGGCAAGAAAAAACCAAAATATTCCCCAACGGGGTACTTAGCCAACTTGGATTCGGTCTGAAACTCCGAACTCGAAAAATTTCAGAACGCCGAACGGCACTTGCAACGCTGCTTCTGCATCGGACCATGCGGCAAAAAAGACTGAGGAAATGACGTCGGTCATGCGCTATTGTACCCTGACGTCCTGATGTCAGTTTTAAGCGCCTTGACCGACGTCAGCCTAATACTTTGGTATTCGGGCTGACCGAGGACAGCGGACTACCCATATGTAAGGACTGCAGCAATGTGAGATGAAGAACATTGAGGACCCAAGGTGGCCGATGGTCCTTGACAGCAGGTTACAGAAGAAATGTTCAGTTCCTTTTGGGAATGTTTTACACAGTGTTTGGGCTGCATGTGAGAACATGAAAAAACAGTATGGGGACTCGAAAGTGCTGCTAATTGGACTTTTATTGAAGAATAGCTGGAGCCACTATCAAACAAGGTAGAAAAGAAATGCAAAACTGACAGGACTAGAGCAGAACAGGAATCTAGTCCTTGATTTATTGCTCATACTGGGAAGTGTATGTTTTTGTAAAGTTTATAAGTGGATTCTTTCTGAAAGGCTGAATATCTGAATCACAATTTCAGAAAGGACAGGATCAGCAGCTACTACCAGAATCATAGAAACCATACAATTAATTTGAGGGATTTAACATCTGGACAAGGCATGCTAAATGGATGGGACAATAAGTATGGATGTGGATCTCGAAGGTATGGCTGCTTCAGAAGATGAAGCCTCAACAAGTGGAACCAGATTTGCCTGTTACAGAAAGGTACAAATAAGGTCACAGTTCCTTAGCATGCACAGACTTTCTGCAGATATTTGTGGATCAAGGGGAGATGGGATAAGGCACAAAGAAGACCAGATGCCACTAACAAACTTTGTGAAACAGACTGCAGCTATGCTGGCCTCAGCAGAAGAACACTAGTCTACTACTACAGGATTAACAGACCATTTGAGAGGCATTAGAATGATCTGCTGAGCCTGTCCACTAGGCATCTGGCTTTTCCCAGAATGTGCACTGCTATCAGAAAGTGGTGTGAAGCTATTAAGCCCATCTATGATGCAGTTGGCTCTTCCCGGAAAGTGCGTTGCCATCTTCACACCACTTTCTGATAACGCCCACTGCTACATTCTCATGGGCTCTCTGCAAAGGGGATAAAATCTGTTTTTTTCCCCACTTCAACACAAAAGGAAGGCAACCCTGAAGGGCCTGCAATGTTAAGGGTCCTGCCTCATCTCCAAGATGGATGCTGATGTAAAGACTGGCCTCTAAATCTGTCTGTGATCCTTATACCATTTTCTCCCTGTATTGCTCCCTAACCCCAGAGAGGAAGCAACCATATTTTCTGTTGCTGCTGTTGTGTGGTAAGTTCATCAACTATCCCAGGGAAAATGCAGAAGACTTTAGCTACTAGATCAGGTGCTGCCTACAACCTAAACCTGATTCACACAAATAGTGAGTTTTTACAGTGCTGGAAAGTAGGGACCATTACACATTTACTGTCCATTGAAGAACTCTTGTGTAAATGTGGAGCTCACAGAACTAGACATATAGAAGACACCATCGATCATAAAAACCTCAGGACTATGGAGGACTAGGAACAGTGCTTTAGTAGCGTAAAACAGCATTTCTTAGTGACTGGAGCCTGTTTGGTAGTTTTAGCATGCAAGATATTTGGTTTGCATAGGCTGACATCTAGACACAAGTATTAGAAGGTCAAAGCTGTGATTCTTCTAAATTTAGAGAGATACCTCAAACTCTTCTTATCCTTTGGTAACTAATCTTTGGCAGCTTTAAATATCCAATCATCTAGGTATGGGAAGATGTGAACCCCCCCCCCCCACCACATGGGCTGCAAATATGGCCAGGCAATCTATGAGCACCCAGGGGGTTGTGGTGAGACAGAAGTGCATGCCTTAGAACAGCTACTGAATGGCTCCCTCCCAGAAGTGCAGGAACCTCTCAGACTATTACAATTTTGATATGGAGATAAGTATCCTGCAGTTCTATCAAGAAGATCCAATCATATCCCAATAAGCAGTGCAAAGCAATATCTCTTACACAGTGACCAAACTGAACTGGGTCTTTGCATCATATGGATTTAGGCAACTGATTTCCAAGATGGCCTGAGTGCAAGTTTTTCTTTGGGACTAACAACTTGAACAGAACCCCCCTCTAGTCTGATGGGACCGCCTACATATTTTTTTCTCTTACAGTGGCAGTCTCTCCTCTTGTTGCCCTGCACTGACAAAGTGAAATGGCTGGGAGTAGCAGAGACCGCAGAAATGGAGGATAAGAAAAGGGTAGTGCATAGCCTCTGGGTATTATTCTCTTTACCCATTTCTCTTTTGTGATGGCCATCCATGCATCTGAGTGAAGAGATGGTGGACTTTTAGAGGGAAGCAACCAGAGCTAAAGTGGTCTCCCCAAAAGGGAATCCCTAAATCCCTGGTTTCGTGGACCGCCTCTGTCCCTGCCTTGTCCACGCCTGTCAAAGTGGTCAGAAGACTGATGTTAGGTCTTCCTGAAATGCACAGATCTGGGACCTTAATGATTACTGCTGTAGGATCAGTTTGGGATCTTAAATCTTATTCCTAGGGTAGATGTCTTTCTTTCCTGCTCACTCTCCTGCAGTTTCTCCATCTTTTGGTCCAAACAGTGAGGATCTATAATTGGGGACAATGATGAAAGATGCATGAATGTAGACCAAAAAATTGCAAGGCCAGAGCCAGGTATGATGGGTCACAGTTATGCTGGCTGCCGCTACCTTGCTGCTCCATCGTTTGCTTTGTATTTCAGCCTCATGAACAGACTGAAAATATTCAACATTTTGGCTACATAAGCTCTGACTTGTTTTCTGGGCTTGTCTAGCCTCTTTTGGAGTGGGTAATGTATTTTAATGCCCTCATGGCAATTACGCCCAAGGCACAGATGCGCCTCTCCATTCTGTCCACTATACAAGATTCTTTGGTGGATGGACAGCTGATGTATTGTCAGGCAGCTCTCTTGGTGATTGTCTGTACAATGACTTGAGTCCACAAAATGTCCCTTACTCCAATGCTGCCTTTCTTTAGGTGAGTGAGGAATTTTACTTGGTTTTCTATGTCCATGATGTTAGACGTTTGCCATGCTCTTCCCACCACCAGGTAAAACAAACAAGGGCTGGGAGGATGGGTCAAGATGGCAAAGACCCCTTTGGTGAATCAATTCAAGCATTTTGTCAAATCTGAAGTCTTCTGGGGAGGGACTGTGGACAGCCCTCTTTTACCCAAATCAGTGGCTGATGTGTGGGACTTTGAGTATGACCCAGTGAGGACTTATCAGAATCTCTAGAGGACTACACCTAAACCTGAAGAGGAGGCTGAATGAAACCTTTGGGTCTTCTCTGTGCCTGGGAAAGATGAAAAGAGGACTGAAATCCAAATTGAAAAGTGCCAAGGGTTGGCAATGACATAGAAACAGTTTTTGTAGAAGAGGAAATGATTATCCTCTCTAACCTTGGAAGCCACCCCCCAGTCTGTTGGCAACCGGGGCACATCCTCTCCAAGTTGGTGCCTTACCAGTCCCCGTCAAAGTGAATATCAAAGATGGAAACACCAATACAAAAGACCAAGATGGCTCTGACAGAGACTGGAGCAGACATCTAAAATGCAGAGGACTCAAGACACTGAAAACAGTACAGAGCAAGTTGGAGCAGTGGAATGTACTAAAGGCCTGGAGTACAGAGCCTGGCATGGAGACTCCATTTACACCAAGGGTCTTGGCATCCAGTGAGTCAGATAAGAGAGTCAGCAGTTGGTACTGACCTTACAGGTTCCAGATAAGAAACTGCTCTGAAACATCTGGTGCTGAAAATAGGACCAGGCAAGGAGCTTGAGGAGGTGAATGTGGTCTACTGTAGCTTAGAGACAGAGGAGATGGGAAGATGCCCATTTTAGTATGAGCTTTAAAAATACCCTCCTCATCCTACACATTTCTGAAGCACTGGAAGGCCTAAGGGAAGATGTTACAGAACAGCAGGAAGAGAAATCTTGAGCTATCTCTCTCAGGAGGAGGTCTGCTGGCTGAAGGACTTTTTCACTGATTTATCTAAAATAATTATCGGGCATTCATCTGAAATACGTTTATGCATTATGTGGGCAGGTCCCAGCACAGGCAAAAAGTACAGTTGTGTACATTTACCATAAATGCAGATGTTAGAGTGTATTCACTGTTGCAGTCATCACTTGTGGGTTATCCCTGCTGGGTAGCCCTCGGCCGGCCTGAATACCAGAGTAAAGAATACCCCTCCTGAGTTGGCTTCAGGTCGCCTGAGACTGACATCAGGTCGTCAGGGCTATAAAGGGAGTCAGCCAATGCCATTACATCAGTTTTTCTTGCCCCCCAACCTATAGGAGTCCTGCCCAGAAGGCCTAAGGAAGTCCAACCTGGGGTAAGCTAATGGGTATAATTAGATATGAAGAAAACAAAATCGGGGGAAGGAGGGAGGGAAACAGGACTGCAACAGTGAATACACTCTAACATCTACATTTATGGTAAGTGTACACAACTGTACTATATTCTTCGTGGTTCACTGTTGCAATCATCACTTGTGGGAAGATTCCCAAAGCTTAAAAGTAGGGTGGAAGGAAGTAAGGGAAGGATTCTTAGAAAAGGCTTGCACTGCTTTAAGTGGAAGCCACCAAGCCATGCAGGACTGCTGAAGCAAAGCCTGCCCAGGATCTGGAGTAAAAAGGCAGTTGGTAGTGTTTTGTGAAGGTGTGGACAGATGTCCAAGTGGCATATCCTTGGTAGGGATGCCTCTGATGAAAGCAGTGGAGGTTGATGCTGCCCTAGTGGAATGGCTTCGGGCAGGATTGGGAGGTATTTTCCCATAGGAGATGAAGCAGAAATGAATGCAGTAAGATATCCATTTAGAAATGGTGTGCTTGGATATAGGTTTCCCCTCTGCCCCTGGGGCAAAGCTGACCAGTACCTAGTCAGTCTTTCCGAAAGACTTGGTCCTATCTAGATAGTATCTAAGCTGTCAGTGCACATCTAATTTATGTAGGATCCTTTCCACCCTATTCTGTGGGTTTGGAAAGAAGGTGGGGAGATGGATAGACTGATTAATGTTCACGTCAAATACCACCTTAGGCATAAAGGAGGGATTGGTTCCAAGAGACACCCTGTCTGCATGGAAAATAATGAAAGGTTCAATGGCCATGAGGGCCTGCAGCTCGGAAACCCTCCTGGCTGAGGTTATGACCAGCAGGAAGGCAGTCTTCCAAGAGAGGTGCTTCATTTCTGCTGAAGCAGCTGGTTCAAAAGGAGGTAAAGTCAATTTTTCCAGTACAAAGTTCAGGTCCCACGCAGGAGTGGGTGGTCTTCTTGGTGGTCTGATGTGCGACACCCCTCTACGGAATTGCTTTAATAGGGGGCGAGAGAATATAGGCTGTTCTGTAGGGGAATGAGCAGAGATAGCCGAAGTATAAAGTTTGATTGGAGAGTATGATAATCCCTTTTGCACAAGCTCCGCCAGGTTAATCTAGAACCAAGGTGAGAGTGGCATGGCAGCTGCTTGTACCCTTAGCTTGGCACCAGGCAGAAAATCTTTTCCATTCTGCGGAATAGGATCTCCTGGTGCTGGGCCTCTTGAATGATACCCAGAACCTGCTTGCTCAAAGATGGCCTGATATCTGCCTCTGGGGAATAAGCCGAGCGGATAGGCTGAGTGTTTGAAGATTTGGATGCAGTACTGACCTTTTTTCTTGGGTTAGCAGTTTTTCTGTGAGGGGAAGACCCATGTGAAGCTCCTTGGTCAGGCTGAGGAGCAAGGGGTACCAGCGTTGCCTGGGCCAGTTGGGGGCAATGAGGATAGCTCTTGGCCCCTCCTCCCTGATCTTTAGAAGTACCCTGGGAATCACTGGCAAGGGAGGGAAGGTGTACATAAACATGTTGCTCCAGTGGAAGAGAGAGCATCCACCTTCCAAGTTCTTGGGTGAACTTCCTGGTGCAGAACCAGGTCAATTGTTTGTTTTGTAGGGATGCAAAGAGGTCTACCTCAGGAGTCCCCAGAGGCAAATGATTGTGTGGAAGGTTTCCTTTTGTAGCTGCTATTCGTGGGGGTCCAGAACACTTCTGCTGATGTGGTCTGCCAGGGTGTTGTGCTCCCCTGGGATGTACTGGACTATCAGACATAGCCTCAACAATGAGGCTGTCTGCCAGATTAGCATGGCTAGACGACAAAGGGGGTAGAAGTGAGTTCCTCCCTGTTTGTTGATGTACCATATGACTGTGGTGTTATCTGTTTTGATCAAGAGCACTCCTGGTCTGAGGTGGGCCTTGAAAGCTGTTATAGCCAGGTGCACTGTCAACATTTCCTTCAGGTTGATGTGAAGGGCTAGATCCCTTTGATCCCAGGTGTCCTGGGTGCACGTGTCCCCTAAGTGAACCCCCCCAGGCCGTGTCTGAGGCATCTGTGGCAATGGTCTGGCTTTGGGAAGGGTGAAAATGGTAGACCCCTGTTCAGGTTACAGACTTCTGCCCACCATAGGAGATTCTTCCTTATGCAGGGAATCAGAGGTAGCTGTAAGTTCCAATGACTGAGAATGTTGGCACCTTAAGTTTCTTAGGTACCACTGCATCTTTCTCATGTGTAGCCTGGTCAAGGGCACCAACAGGACTGCCAGGTATCCTAGTGCTTGTAGGAACTTCCTGGCTGTGAGTTGTGTCCTGTGAGATAACTGAGAAAAATAGAGGGGGAGAAAGCTCTGCTTTTCTGGAGAGAGGAAGGCTCTTTGGGTGATGTATCCAGGAGAGCTCCCAAGAAGGTCATCTAACTTGTGGGCCTGAATTGGGATTTTTCCTTGTTGATGGTAAACCCCGGAGAGGTTAGAAGGGCTTGGACAAAAGCAAGAATCCTGCAGGAGTTTCTCCTTGCTGTCCACCTGGATGAGGCAGTTGTCCAGATAGGAGTAAATCTGTATGTTCTTCAGTCTGCAAAAGGCAATGACAGGAGCCAGGCGTTTGGTGAAGACTCTGGGAGCAGTAGACAAGCCAAAGGGCAGAGCAGAGAATTGAAAGTGCTCTGAGCCTGCTCTGAAGTATAGAAAACTCCTGCAGGATTCTCTTATGGGGATAGTCATGTCATAGTCATATTTATTATAATATGTATATATTTATTTTACATACATCATACTTGTGGATTAATTTTATTAGTATATACAAATCAAGTTTTATATTTCTCATTTAATGTGATAAAATGTAGCTCCTTTAAGTTAATTGCAATGATATTTGCAATGAAATTTATTGTTTAATTAGGTATTACTGAATAATGACATCAATTAGTGATGTAAGAGTTGGTTATTTAAATGTGAACTGGATTTCATTCATTGTTCTGAAGAAGTCCTTATTTAGAGGACGAAACCTGGGTTAACGTGTGTTTTTGTGTGTGTTTTTTGGATGCTGCTAATAAATTGTCTGGTTGACTTCTATTTTCCTTGACAGTATTGATTGTTTATTGGTTACAAGTTTGGAGTTCGTGTTGTTCTATGGATAATATGGAGTCTAATACCGGTATTTTGAAACTTTTGCAACAAATTAATGAACAATTACAATAGCATACAGCTCAAATTAAATCTCTGGTGGAAAAACAGCAGCAACCAAGCCAGCATAATTCGTTTTATAAGTTTGGGAATGTCATTAACCCAACCAACACAAACCTCTGGTAACATTCAAGGAGTCACAGTTAGTAATAACAGTGGTAATGAGGAAAGCATCACAGAAGGAGAACGTATAATGAACAATAATATATCAAGATGGAAGCAGTTTAATCATCATTTCTGACAGGGTGAGAATAGCCACAACCAGCATCCTGGGACTATAAATATTTTGTTATCTGAACAGTTAAAAGGTATACGAAACAAAATTATTCCAATTGAAGAAAATACAGCTTGAAAATAATTATCCAACAAGGAATTCAGAACTTAAACTGGTTCCAAAGGGTCTCCGAATGTGGAGGTACCCAAATGGAGCCAAAAATGATGATCAAATGCTTAAAGAAGTTCATGAACTATTTGATCAAACAGGGTTGACCTTAATGAGTATTATGATAAAATTCAATAATGCAAAGATTGATCAGTTGACTATAGAATTAGAAACAGTCAATGAGAAAATTGTCAATGACTTACTTTTTGAAGAATATATCATTAATTATGGTAACATACTTGACAAAATAGATCAAAATTGTCCAGTAATTTTTCACGTAAAATTAATAAAATTAAGAGAGCCTGCAGCATATATGCCATAGACAAAGCATATCCATTCTCGGTAGGAAACCGGGGTCGCCATAGTAACCATGAGAGCTCAACCAATAGAAGGATGGAAGAAAACAACGTGACTAACTCACAGGAAGGAATAAATCAACCGTGGAGTGAGGCGTGCCCTTGAGAGGATGGACCGATACGGTCAGAACGGATAAGAAACAAGGAGCAAGCAAGCAAAAAAGTTTTTATCAGCAACAGGAAGCTTGTCCCAAAACATGGTATGCGAAACAAGTTTACAGCGGCAAGCCAAGATGGAAGAGATAAATGTGGCATCAGCAACTGAAAGTGTAAGTTCTTTCAATATGTTTTTTCCAGATACATGTAATGTGAACGGAACAGATTCCAACACAAACTTGTATGCAGACTCATTCGGTCACGAATGATATGCTTTCGTCAAGTTTTTTTAATATGAGTACACCGGTACATGAAGGTAGGATGAAGGTGTCATTGAATATTGGAACAGACATTAAATTTATACAGCTTGGTAATATGTCTGGACATCAAATAGGGGTGGAAGCCGTTGATACGGCGTTATTAACTGAAGTGGATAGTTTAGATAACGTTGCTTTTTCTTCATTTGAAAGTAATGTTAATGATGATACAGACTTCCACATAGGTGTTCAAGCGGATTCTTACTCAGCCGTTAAGGACAGAGGTTCGTTAACGGTTGAGAATACGAGTCTTTCTTCACATGGAAGTAATGCTCTTGTTTTACAACAAGGATTTTCGTCTGAACTTACACCGCCTTTGAATTTATATGATAACTTCTCTGAAAGATTTGTCAATGCTGAGACTGTGGATAATTCTGATAATATTCACAATGCAAATACAAATCAGTTGATTAATGTTAACAATAGCTCAGTGGATAATTGTTTAAATTTAAGTGTGTATGATAATGGCAACTTGTTTATGTTCAATAGTTATTTAGAAGATAGTATAGACACTAATAAGTATATTGGTTGTAATTCATATAGTGTATATCACACAGGTGGCGTAGTAACATCTGCTAGTAATTATAGTGAAGCTTTTAATTGTGCTGAGAATAATGAAATAAGTCTGTTAGTGGAATTACTAGTTAATCAAATGGAAGGGTCATCTGAATTTAATGTATTGAGTAACCCAAAAGTGATTTGTAACACTTATAAGTATGATTTTGATGCTGAACATGCAAATTTATTGTCAAAAGGTTTTACATTTGTTCCTTATCGGAAAGGAAACATTACTGAAATGTTAATTGATCTTAAGATTTTCACTCGGAAAATGAATCTTAGAATGTGGTTTTCTGACGAAGTAGACAAACAGGATCATTTTTTGAAAAAACCTAGTCAATTTAACCCATTAATGAATCAGACTGTAGCCTTATTTGAAAAGGCATGTGAAATGGATATCGGGGAACACATAAATAGGTATTATAAAAGTGGGTATTCTAATTTAACTGATGAAGTTGATTTATTGAATACATTAGTGAAAAATAAAGACATACGGATTATGAAACCCGATAAGGGGAATGGCATAGTAATAATTGAGAGGATGGATTAAACAATGCCATTATGAATATGTTGAAGGGTGACAATTACACAGAGTGTAGTATTAATGAAATTAACATTAGTCATCAAAAAATAGATTTGCTTTTAGATGATATGTTGTATCAAGGACAGCTTAATGAAATAGAATATGAATTGTTAAAAAATCCTTTTCCAGTAGTAAGTAGTATGTTTGGTGTTCCAAAACTACATAAAGGCCTTAATAACATTCAATTTAGATCAATAGTGAATGGGAAAAAGAAGTAAAACAAATGTTATAAGCCAATTTTTAGATCAACACATGCAAAAGGGCCTAAAAGTATTTGAATATATAACTAAAGATTCATGGAGTTTTTTGGATAAAATAAGAGGGTTAAATATCAATGATGACACCATGTTTTTAACTACTGATGTATGTAATTTATTCACTGTTATTCCCCATGATATAGGTTTGAGCTGGTTAGAAACTCAATTAAACAAAACTAACTTGTTTGATCAAGTGAATGTTTTTATAACACTCATGGAAGTAATTTTACAAAATAATTATATTTATTTTGATGGAAATTTTTTTAAACAATTAACAGGAGTAGCTATGGGGGCAGCATGTGCCCCCATATATGCAAATTATATCATGGCTTACTGGGAACAGGAATTTGTTTTTACATCCATCTATTATGATTATACTGCACGATATATACACTATTTGGATGATATCATTATTGCATGGGAAGGTGGTTGTGAAACACTTGATGCGTTTATTCATTATATTAATAATACTGTTGATTTTTTAAAATTTACACAATTTTAGCAAGGATAGTATTTCATATTTGGATGTTAATCTAACTATTGATAGGGTTAAAAATTGTTTCAAGTCTGATATTTATATGAAAAGTACATTTTCCAATTCATATTTGGATTTTCATAGTAGGCACCCCTACCATCAAAAAAGAGCCATTATAAAAGGGCAAATGGTAAGAGCAGCTAGAATGGTGAGTGATAGTGATGCATTTATCATTTATACAGGAGTTAGATTTTATGATCACTATGTTTAAGAAAAGGGGTTACCCAGATGAGTTGTGTAATAATATTAAGAAAGAAGTTGTACATAAAAGGAAGACAGTGTTTTATCAGGCTATACTTAATAGTAATCAAGGTAATAAATTAAAAAATGATGAAAATATGTGTAAATTCAATCATACTGAGAATTTGATCTTTGTCATCACATACAATCAAGATGTGGAATGGTTTATGGCGATGGTTGAGAAAAACTGGGTTTTTTTGATATTAGATAAACATGTACATACAAAAACGGTGGGGGGTCCCTAAGTTTGTTTTTCGTAAAGATCAAACTTTCAAACAAATTTTAGAGAGAGAGAGTCAGAGCTTAAAATAGACCTCGTAGGAAGAGAATTTGGTAATTTTAAATGTGGACGGTGTAGTACATGTAAGTTCATTATGGTTATTAAGGATTGTATAAAAGTTGACCTTCAGAGAGAGAATTAGGGAACATATACTGGATATAAAACATGGAAAAGTCACTAATGCATTGGCTAGACATATTTAGGAATGTAGACCATAAATTAAAATTTTGTATAATTCAGCAGGTGAAAAAAGATTTACAAGTCAAGTTATTAGATATTCACCTTGATGTAGATGAATTGAAGTGTCAGTTAAGGTTAAATGCCCAAATTAGTCCTGGTATTAATGAATATATTAGTATAGCCCCCATTTTAAAGTTAAGGCATATTTTAGGTTGAATTTATTGTGTATATTTATGTATTGTTCATTAATTTATATATATCAAATATTTTAAAGGTATTTTTATAATAATTTTAGTATATATAATGTATTAGGATACCACATCTAGTTTGGTCACAACCACTTATGTCTGATGCTACTTGCACAGGATAATATAAGTAGTGTAATATTTATTATAATATGTATATATTTATTTATTTTACATATATACTTGTGGATTCATTTTATTAGTATATACAAATCAAGTTTTATATTTCTCATTTAATGTGATGCAATGTGGCTCTAAGTTAATTGCAATATTTGCAATGAAATGTATTGTTTAATTAGGTATTATTGAATAATGGCATCAGTTAGCGATGTAAGAGTTGGTTATTTAAACGTGAACTGGATTTCATTCATTGTTCTGAAGTCCTGATTTAGAAGACGAAACCTGGGTTAACGTGTGTTTTTGTGTGTGTTTTTTGGATGCTGCTAATAAATTGTCTGGTTGACTTCTACTTTCCTTGACAGCATTGGTTGTTTATTGGTTACAAGTCTGGGGAAAAGCAAGAATCCTGCAGGAGTTTCTCCTTGCTGTCCACCTGGATGAGGCAGTTGTCCAGATAGGAGTAAATCTGTATATGCTCTTCAGTCTGCAAAAGGCAATGACAGGAGCCGGGCATTTGGTGAAGACTCTGGGCGCAGTAGATAAGCCAAAGGGCAGAGCAGAGAATTGAAAGTACTCTGAAGTATAGGAAACTCCTGCAGGATTCCCTTATGGGGATAGTCATCTTTTAAATCTAGGGTTACTAGCCAAGCATTTGGTGTTAGCATTGGCAAGAGTTTTTGAAGTGTTTGCATCTTAAATTTTGGCACCAGGAGGGACAGGTTTAATATGGATAAGGTCTAGGATAGGACGCCAGGTGCTATCTTTTCTGGGTACTAAGAACAACCTTGAGTAAAATCCTTTCACTGCTTGTTCCTCTGGTACTGGCTCCACTGCCCCCTGCACACCAAGTTTTTGAATTTGGCAGAGGACCTCTGTCTGGCTGGTATATCTGGGTAACCTGATAAGCCTGGGCTCTCTCTCAGAGAATCTGTATCCTTGGGAAATGTTTTTTAGGATCCACTGATCTGCTGTGATGGTTTGCCACATGTGTAAGAATAGGGATAACCTTCCTTCTAGCCTGGGGGTGGGGTGTGGGGGGCAGAGGGGACAGGTGGAGTCATTGTGAGTCCTTGGGTTAGAAAGTGGATTTAGAACTCCCTTGCCCAGGAGTGGTGGAGGTCCACTGTCTAGACCTCTGCAGGCTTTGGTGCTGTTGCCTGGAGGGTCTATCTCCGCGTCCTTTTCTTTGCACAGTTTTGGTTTGGGCAGGAAAGGACCAGTATTTGGTGGGAAAGTTCCTACTAAATCAGGGGGGGGGGTTGAATATGTAGGAAGTCTTTGACTGTCTGCATGGACTTTGCCTTATCCTCCATTTTCTTGATCACCTCCTCTGCTTTAGGGTGGAACAACTGTTCCCTATCCAAGGGGGCATCCAGAAGTTTTGATTTTATGTGATCAGGCAAAGGTTGCTCTCTCAACCATGCATGTCTCCCGATTACTGATCCAGACACAGCAGCCCCGCTACAGCTTCTAGAGCATCAAATCCACAATGCAGGGAATGTTTTGCCACTTGAAAGCTGGAGTGTATCAGATCTCCTAGTTCTCTGGTAGTAGCACTGGCTAAGGAGGACAGTTTCTGCTTTAATAATTCCAGTGTGTTCTGTTGATATTTTAGCATATGGAACTGGCAGTTGAGAGCACTAATTGCTAGGGTAGCCAAGGTGCATACCTTTTTGCCCCATCGGTCCATGATCCTGCTCTCCTTGTCAGAGGGTATTAGGTTTTTGGAGGAACTGGCCCTAGCCCCCTTGAGTCCCTGAGTGATGACTTCTGGGTCGGATGCAGGGTTCTTAAATAAATACTTCGATATTATAGGATGCCAGATACCCATATCAGGCTTTCTGGGCGCAGGAGGGAGGGCATCAGGTGTTAGGCTGGACTCCAGGAAAACATCCTCCACCACATCAAGAATGGGAGGGATGGCTAAGGGTTTGTGCTGTGGTAAGTCCAGGAACTCTCTTACTCGATTGTGGGTAGTCCTGAGCTTCCCAATGGAAATGCTCCCCAAGGGTATTTAAGGTCTCCCCAAATGAGAGGTCCTCAGGAGGGGATGTATAATAAATGGATTCCTCAGCATTAGAATCTTTGAAGGCTGTCAAGGGGTGTTGTTGAGCATCTGAGTCCAGAAATTCTGAGTCCTCAGACGCTGGCTCTGAAAGCACCGCTGGAGAAAGGTCCCTTTTTCTCTTGGCAGGAGTAGCCTAAGTAGACTGGCTTCCTCTGATGAGAGTGAATAAATCCTTGGACATCCTAAGTAACTGCTCTGACTGAGCACGTTGGGAGGGAGGTATTGGTTGACTGAGCATAGAAGAATGAGTTTACCTAGGAGTGGCCTTGCTTTTAGGCCTCAGAGATTGAATGAGGCTGGGTACGCTTTTGGCTGGTGGTATGGCCGTCGTTTTTTGTCTGGCTTTGGTCCTCCAAAAGGCCTCCTCGGAAGTTGGTGCCCGAAAAGAGGCTCCAGATCCAACCGTGGGGCTGACGACCGACATTTCGTAAGGAGAAGGCTGTTGCGGCGGCATAACGGACTCTAAAAGGGTCTCGGTAGAGGCCTGTGGTGGCTGTACAGCTATCAGGGGCTGCGTAGGCACCTCACTGAGTTCCGCTGTGCTAGTGGAAGGTAGGCTACCTGACTTCGGGTTTTTGTCACCAGTGAACTAACCTTCTGTAGTCTTCTTCCCTATCTTACCTCTTTTAAGGATTTCTACCGTAGATTGACTGATGGACTCCATTTTGCACTGGCAACTAGTCTCCCAGAAATGCCTGGCTACAAAATTCAGCTCTTCTATGGATGGTCCTAGTGTTAAATAAAACACAGAACCGACATCCAGGGACGTTGCGGTATGGACCTAAACCAGTCATACACAGATTATGGAAATCTCTGTGTATTTGTTTTCCACAGTGGAGACAATAATTTACTTTCTCGGACACTGGTTAAGTGCAAGAAAAAGATCCCCAATGGGGCACTTAGCTTTAACAGATTTTCTTCCTCACTCTGGCAACAGCCTATCAATGCACTTGCAAACTGCTTCTGCTTTGGGCTCCACAGCAAGAAAGACTGATATAATGGCTTCTGCCGATTCCCTTTATAGCCCTGACAACCTGATGTTAGTCTCAGGTGACCTGCAGCCGACGTAGGAGGGATACTCTTTACTCTGGTATTTGGTCCTTCCGAGGGCTACCCAGCAGGGATAACCCACAAGTGATGACTGCAACAATGAAACGA
>NC_056731.1:329565508-329653745 GCF_019279795.1 Protopterus annectens
CAATATTTTGGTAAATTTAGGATAAACCTGTCTAGACTTAAAAATGTTCGTTGGCCAACAGCCAAGTAACCACATATGAACCTATGAATCCTGTGGCCACATTTACCTCACTTTTTGATGCCTTTAATAACATATCACTGTCCAAATCAAATAGAGGTACCTAAACTGTAGCACAATATGCAACTATTAACTCACTCTACGGTTTAAAGCACTAACAAAGAATTACCATTAAAATATTAAAACAGATGCAATAAAAAAAAAAAAAGCTTTAACAGTGAGTTAACAAAAATATATATTAAAGGCAAAAAGACGGAAAAATTACAATGTTAGCATTAAAGATATACAACAATTAGCAGAACATTTTAGACAAAGTCCATCTTTGAAATCAGCAAAGGAGATCTGGGTAAGGGGCAGATAATTATGGATGCTTGAAGGAGAGTGGTTTCGAATACAAGCTACAGATACTGGATTGGATCTGTGATGCGACTATGTCTCACAAGCCAAATTGGATGGACGGGATAAAACAAGATAAGGACTTTACTGGGTTGTCATCATATCAAAAGTTATTTTACTTCACAAGAAAAAAAATTGTATTTTTTTTAGTTGCAACATGGAAGACTACAAGGTCATACTTTCAAGCATCAAAATTAAAATCAGCATACACATGCACTGAAACCCCAAGGGTAGCACAGCCATCTTTGAGGAACTTTGTAGCTGAATACTGTGGGGTGGCTATCTGAAATATTCACAAGGAAACCTAAAAAGAGGAGCAACTTCTGGCCTTTTTACCTAGAGACAGTTGATCCACTGATTCAGAGGTGTTTATTGACAAAGTATGATATTTTGTACAATTCAATAATCCCAGTCGGGGTGCTATGTTGAACTACTGCTTAGTGTGCAGAGTCCATTCAACATCTGGAAAAATTATATATTTTAATTTCATAGTGCCAAACACAATATGCCATAGACTGTAGCAGCTGAAGCAGTATGGTGAAATTTAGCAGAGTGCTGCACTGAAACATCTAAGAGTAGACAGCAATTGTAGCTGAATGCTATGTAGTGACTACCTGAAAGTTTCATAAGAAATCTGAGAGGAAGCCTGAGCAATGGCGTTTTATTTATGGGTAGTTGCTCTACTGGTTCAGTTATATTCATTGCCAGTCTGATATTTTGTATTAGACCGTTTCCATTGTGGGTGTTGCTTTGAACTTCTGCTCAGCATGTTTAACACAATAATGGCCTAGAATACCTTCTTCCATTTAAATGATTTAAGCACAAGTAACTACTTGTTTATTTACTTAAAAAATGTATAATATATCACTTCATTTGGAAACTTCCATAGATTGCAGCAATTAAAGTGGCATGGTCAAATTCAGCACAATGCTGCACTGCAGCCCCCTAAGGGAAGGATAAAGTTAATTTCTTTTTATAGTCAAATAATATATTACAATCTGACAGTTTTATAATGAAATCTGAAATTAACAACATATGCGTAGTGTTCTATGTACAGCCTGTTTTAATAGAGACAACTGATCCATTGGTTCAGGAGATTCACTGCCAGACTGATATTTTGCATTATACTCGAGCTTCCCTTGTGGTATTTCTGAACTTCTCACTGTGCTGCACAAAAAATGCCCATATAATAAACATCTGATTTATCATTAAAACAGACAGAAATGCTTTTTTTTACATTAGAAAACTGCTGTAGACTGAAGCAGGTGAAGTGGCATAATCAAATTTGTCATCATGCTGCAGTGAAACCTCTAATAGCAGGATGGTAACCTTATGACGTTTTTGAAGATGAACACAGTGTGGTGACTCCCTGAAGGTTTCATAATGAAATCTGAAAAAGGGACTGACAATATGGCTTTTTATTTTATAGGCAACTAGTCCACTGGTTCAGAAGTTCTCTGCTGAAATCTACTCTGCATTATACTCCGTTTTAAATGTGGGAACTGTTTTTGGACTTCTGCTTTATACAAGAGTACAGCAATGGCCTAGAATACTTTCCTTTGTTTGCATAATAAGTAAAAAAAAATGTGTATTTTTCCAGAAAACTGTTTTTTTCATTTGAAAATTGCCATAATATACCACTAGATGAAGCAACCAAAAACAGAATGGTCAAATTCAAAACACAGCTGCTGTGATATCTCCAAGGGCAGATTAGCAATCTTGGATGCCTTATGCAACTGAATTCTGTAGTGTGCCCGACTGGAAATTTCAAAATTAACTCTATACAGGGGATGAGATATGCTCTTCTGTGTAGGCTGCTGATCCATTGGGTCCATGTGTTCACTGGCACGCACCAATAGTTTCCATTACACTTTGTTACTATCTTGAACTTCTTCTTAGTATGCAGAATACAACTGAGCTTTCACTTCATCAGAAAAAAAAAATCTTGCATATTTTACCAGAACTATATACTTATTTCCATTTCCAAATTACCACAAATAACATGCTATGCATTACAGCAAATGAAAGGGTGGAGTGAAATGCATGCTTTTATATCACGTTATATAAAGATGAAAATAGCGAAAGCTATTTCATCGGCCCCAAAACATCTAAACATGAAAATATCAAACATTCAGAACAGCGAATTTTTTCCCATGGAAAAAATTTGCTGCTCCAAAACACTTGCAACACAAGCACATCAAACAAACAGCAACCACACACATACACTTAAATTCCTAAATCTAACGCTACACTAAACATACGCTACTATCTACCCACTTACCTTAACCCAAACCCTAAGGTCCGTCACTATCGTGCACTCACCTAACTGCACCCTAACCCTAACTCACTTAAACCGCCCCTAACCCTAAAGTCTGTCACTATCGCACACACGCCTAACCCGCGCCCTAACCCTAACCCACTTAACCCGCCTCTAAATCTAATGTACAAACAAATCGCACACTTACCTGAACCCAACCCGTAACTTTCCACCACAGTGCTAAGAATAGCAAAGCCACAGAAACAGCCAACCAAATTCTTTCCCAAGGAAAGAATTCGCTGTTTTGCAGCTTTGCTATTCTTAGTGTTCGCTGAATAGTGTTCGATATCAGAACATTCGAAGTTTTAATACTTCGATATTCTGATATAGACCCAAATGCATAGTAGTGCTGCATCGAAACACTTAAAGGCTAGAAAGGCAATTTTAGGAGTTTTCTGTATCTGAACAGCGTCACTGCATGACCATTTCATAATGTAATCTGAAAGCAGGACAGAGATGTGGTCTTTTATTTACAGTCAGTTAATCCACTAAGTGCAGAGGTGTTTACTACACCAGTCTGCTATTTTGCATTATACACCATCTCCATTGTGGGTGACGTGTTGAACTTCTGCTTATTACACTGAGTAAAGTAATTGCCTAGAATACCTTTGATGAGTTTTATTTACCTCAGAAGTAAAAGTTCTACATTTTTTTTTTCAGATTTTTTTTCATTTGGAAACTGGCATAAAGAACATGTCAAAATACTGGAGCAACTAAAGTGATGTAGCCAAATGCAAAATAGAAATCCTGGGTGACTTTTGTAGATTAGCACTTGTCTGGTGGCCATCTGAAACTTTCATTAAAAAACTTGACATGTGGACAGAGATATTTCCTTCTGTGTAGTCTGATAACCCAACAGTTCAGTGGAGATGTTCATTGCCACAGTCTATTCTGCAATGTATTCCATTTCCACCGTGTGCGTTGTTTTGAACATCTGGAAATGTCAAATAGAACAGCAGCCTAGAATACTTCTTACTGAGCTGTCATTATGCTAAAAGTCCTATTTTATTTCATTTGAATAGGGAAGCTTTTGTCAGTGAACTTATGCTCTCTCACTTTAGACTTGTATACAGTCAAATGCATGAACTTTAAGATGTGCATGTGTTTTTAATCTTGGAAGTCACCAGCTTACATTTTGCAGTTAACATTTGCTGTCACATTTCATAAGATTACAGAGATAAAAAGAAGTTATGTCTTACCATAATGTTCCATCTGTGTTGTAGATCTTTATTCATTCATTACTGTTAGGACTTCGGTTCCGTCCTCGGAACAGACACAGCTGTTACCAAGCTCGCTCCAGCCAAAAACTCTCAGCTAAGACCTACCACCCACAATGCCCCTCTCATAGTCTCTTCAGATAGAGTCTGCCCGCCATTATAGTATAGAAGTAATAGCGATAGGAGGAGACTGTGAGCAGATACCTAACTAATAAGAAATCCTAAGTCCACCAGGAGGTCCAGGCAGGGGGAAGGAGGGTGGGAAGTAATGAATGAATAAAAATCTACAACACAGATGGAACATTATGGTAAGACAACTTCCTTATCTGATGTCGTTAATTTTTATTCATTCCCTACTGTTAGGACAGAGTCCCCAGCTACTTGAATTCTGGGCGGCCCTAAGGAAGGACATTCCTGAGCACCACAGAACCAAAAGATGCTCGTCCCCTGGAGGCCAAATCCAATTTGTAATGAGTGATAAAGGTATGAGGTCTTGCCCAAGTGTCTGCTGCGCAGATATCATCCATAGAGGCTCTGGAATGAAAAGCCACTGAAGTAGCTATCGATCTAGTAGAGTGAGCCTTTATTTTGGAAGGTAGGGACACTGTTCTGATGACAGATGAAAGTAATGGCATTCGTGAGCCAAGAAGATAAAATCATATTGGAAACGGGCTTACCCAATCTGGGTCCTGCAAAGCCACAAACAATTGATCCGTTTTTCTGAAAGATTTAGTTTTGTCACATTAGAAACAAAGTTGCCTATGAACATCGAGGGTATGCAGAAGGTATACCCCTCTATTTGAATGGTGAAGAAAGAAAACCGGTAAGGTCAACAGATTGATTAATGGAAAACCCAGAAATGATCTTGGGCAAAAAGGAGGGGTCAGTACGTAGGGACACTCTTTTCCTATGAAAAATCAGATAAGGCCTCTTGGCACTCAAGGCCTGCAACTCTGATACTCTTCTTGCCGAGGTAAGGGCTACTAGAAGCAGAGTTTTCCAAGACAAAATTTTATATCACAGGAGTAAGAAGGCTCTAAGGGAGGACTTAACGACTGAAGCACCAAAGTCAAGTCCCATGGCTCTATAGGAGGCTTGACCAGAGGTTTAATATGTAATACTCCATTCATGAAGGTCTTGCACAGTCGGTGTGACATAATAGATGAATTGTCAATTCCATTGTAAAAATTTGCGATCGCTGCTAAATGCAATGCAACTGTCGATGCTGAAACTCCTGCGTGCAATAGGGTAGACGGATATTGTAAGATCTCCTGAATAGGCATGGAAAGGGGATCTATGCTATGCTTTTTGGTCCATCTAGAAAACCTAGTCCACTTACTAGAATAAATTATTCTGGTGGAAGGTTTGTGCGAAGCCAGAAGAAGGTCATGAAAAGGGGATGAAATATCAGGTAGCCTGGCAATCATCAGTAGTGGAGAAACCAGGCTGTGGAGATTGGGATGAATCAGTCCCAGAGGATGAGACAGCAGACCTTGGGATTGATCCAGGATCCACGGCTGTGAATCAGGTGAGGATATAGGAAAGGGAACCAGACTTGACGGGGCCAATAAGGGGCAATGCGGATCACTTTCCTTCTCAACCTTTGAGCTTTCTGGAGGAATTTCGGGATGAGGGGAAATGGGGGAAAAGGCATACAGCAGACCCGGGGGCCAATCGTGCATCAGAGCATCCATCGGTGACTCCCCCTGAGGGGGGGGGAATCAGGGCAAGATAGCTTCTGCATTTGTTGTTTAGAGGAAAAGCAAACAGGTCGCAGCAAGGCCTGCCCCAACGGTGGAAGATCTGATCTGCTATTACAGGAATGAGGGACCATTCGTGAGGCATCAGAATGTTCCTGCTCAGATTGTCCGCAATACAATTAGAATTCCCGGGAATGTGCATTGCTATGAGAAAGCGGTTGGAAGCCATCGCCCAATGCCAAATTATCATGGCTTCCCGACACAGGGGATAAGACCTAGTTCTGTCTTGTTTGTTGATATACCAGATGAATGACATGTTGCCCGATTGAACTGCAATGGTCCCGGAAGGAAGGGATGTGTGGAACGCTTGCAATACTAAGAGAACTGCCCTCAATTCTAGGACATTTATGTGCAAATTGGCCTCCATGGGGGACCAGGTGCCTTGGACTGTCTTTCCCTGGAAATGCACCCTCCCACCCTAACAGGGAAGCGTCCGTGGTCACCTTGGCCCTGGGCTGGGAGAGACAGAATGGTCGACAAAGACTTGATTCTGGTTTCATCCACCAAAGCATTCCTTTCTTGCAAAGATTTGTAAGCATCATGTGGTCGAGTGGGTGAGTTGAGAGAGACCATTGTGATGAGAGGAGCCAATACAATAGTCTCATGTGCAACCTCGTCAGTGGTACCAAGGTAATAATTGCCGTCATGCAGCCCAATAGTTGTAGTACAAGGTGTGCAGGTAAAAATGTCTGAGGGAGGACTTGGATCTGGTTTCTTATTTTTGAAAGCCTGTGAGGAGGGAGGGAAGCTTGACAGGACGTTGTGTCGAACAGCACTCCAATGAATTCCAGTGCTCTTGATGGAGACATGTGAAATTTGTCCATGTTGATTGTGATACCTAGGCGAACAGCAAGGCCTTGAGTGTAAGAGACTGAGAATGAGAAGATCCTGGACATGGAGGTAAGGAGACAATTGTCTAGATATGGAAACACCTGGAATCCTTGTAGTCGGAGATGAGCTACTACGACTGCCATGCATTTGGTGAACACTCTGGGGGCTGTCGAGACACCAAAGGGCAGTACACAAATGATAATGATTGGCTCCCAGCCAGAAGCAGAGAAAACTCAAGTGTTTGTCCATCTTTATGTGGTAATACGCGTCCTGGAGGTCTATAGAGTACATCTAGTTGTCCTTCCCCAGAAAGAGGAGAATGGACTGTACCGTGACCATCCGGAATATTTGAGGTTTCATGAATTTGTTTAGCAAACTGAGATCCAGGATTGGTCTCCAGTCTCCTGTCTTTTTTTGGCACTAAAAATAAACTAGAGTAAAAGCCGGATCCTCTCTTGTCTGTTGGGACTGGTTGGATGAATCTTTCTTAGCAGCTTTTCGATTTCTAAGGCTGCGACCTGCCTCTGACTGGGTGGGATACTGGGGATTTGTTTCACAGGTCTGGGGGTGAGGTCGAAAGGGATACGATAGCCTCTGGATATTATCCTCTGCACCCACACATCCGTTATGAGTTGCCAAGTCTGTAAGTGCAGGGAAAAATTAACCCCCAAATGCTTCCAGAGGAAAGCAATTGGGGTGCTGTTCAGGAGCACTGGAAGGGTCTGCCAGAGAAGGAATCTAGCGCCCTGGTTATGCCGACTCCCCCTGCACCAAAAGAGGCGTCTTCCAAAAAAGAGTTGCCCCCTCTGCCTCGGGGGGAATGCTCATCACAAGTGTCACAAAAATATCCTTGGGACTTCCTGAACCACAATTTTCCTCCCCTCTGATTCCTGGAGTAGGACCTCTGCGGTGTGGAAAAACTTATGCCCACAGCAGACAAGGTCTTTCCCGTCCTCACTACGTGAAAGTGTGTCTCTTACTTTGGGACCAAAAAGAAAAGATTCATCAACCGGCACGTTGAGAAAGGAAGATTTAAAAGGGTCTGCGAAGTCACATAACCGCATCAAAGCATGTCTATGCCTGATGTGGCTGATTGAGCTGCCCCCTCGGTAGTGTGAGAAACCAAGAGCATCAAGGAGTTCGAGATGGATTCCAAGGTAGCTAGCTGACGGGCAACAGTATCATGCACCTCCTCAGGCAGTACCTCTGCCAAAGAGACAGACATTTCAGAAATTGGGTCTCTTTGGAGGCGAGTAAAGTGTGCCCAAGTAATTCACTGACCAAATGGCAAAGGTCATTGAAGCGTAGGTCCACTTCCCCAGTCTGTCCATAGCCCGAGACTCCCTGCTCGGGGGATGAAGAGTGGAACTATCTTCCGCCAGTTCCTTCTTGGTGGCCGCCGCCAGTTCCTTCTTGGCAGCCGCCACCATGACCATGGAATCAACTATCAGTTGTTTGGACCAATTGGGCTGGTCTTCTGGGGTGGATAACATTTTATCTGGCCTCCAGGGGATGGGTTCTATGTTGTCCGGGGCCTTCCAGGCATGCTGCACAATAAGTCGAATGAGCTCATCTGCAGGTGGGGTCACCCAGGAAGTAGATGGTAGAGCGCGGAAAGCCTGCAAGAACACTGGAATCCCTCCAACCCTTCTTTGGAGGAATCTGTCTCCCCTCTGCTAGAGGATCTCAAGAATGTCTCCAAATGAGACTTCTTCCGGGGGAGACTGTGGGGACCCTTCTCCCTCATCGCAAACAGTGTCTTCAGTGATGGATTCCTTAAGGGAATCAAGATGCTTCCTCTTGCAAAGTTTCTTCTGGGGTGACACCCCAGTGGGATCTTCTGAGGACTCCGGAGAGAGGGTTCCCTTGGTGGGCAAGCCTTGCGGCTCTCATGCTCGAGGTTCCAGAGTAGGAGGGTGAGATAGCTGCAAGCTAGAGGGGGATTCTGGTTCTGATGCCAGTGGTGTCAACTGCGAGCCTGTTGAAGCAAGAACCTTCTCCATCACCTGGAAATTAGACCCACCAAAGGAGGGATGGGAACCCAGAACAGAGAAGGACAACCTCGGAACTGGGGTCACCCCCTGTCCCGAGGAACCCACCTCCAAATGAGGAGCTCCGAGAGGAATGGAAGTTGCCGGGAGAGCCGTGGTCAGACGGCAACACAGAAAAACTAGGTGCCACGGTGCCGACAGCCCAATCACTGCTCCGAGAGTGCTCCAGGTCCAAAGAAGCCATGGCACCAAGAGTAATTGGTGCTGACAGGGAAGCCTCCGCTGTCGGTGCAGAGACAGTGTACCGGGGATGGCCATCGGTACCGAAGTCTCTAAAACCCAAATGGAGGTCGGAGGAGGATAGATAGGAGAATACGCCATGAAAGCTTCCACTCCAAAGGGGAGGGAAGACCTGGTCGGGTGGTTAATCCTCTAGCTGCCAGAAGCAGGTCCACAACCCTCACTACATCCTGTTCCGAAAGACACCTGGTGGACTTGAAGGACGCTGCCGATGGGGAGTCTGGTCTCTCAAGAAAGGGACTAAATTGCTGTCCCAAAAAGGAGCCATAAGGAGTCATTACCAGAGGGGCCGTGTAAGACATTGGCACCATGGCCGGGGAAGGTATCGATGCAGGCACAGTAGTCGGGGCCTGTGTCACAAACAAGGTCGGCACCGTGGAAGATGGCGCAGAGGTCAGTACAGTGCAAGGGGTCCGAGTCAAAATCAAAGGCGGCACCGAGGGGGAAGACAAGGACCTTGATGCCGAAGTTGTCTGCGCCGGGACAAGCCAGGTGTCTACTCGGTTCCGAGGAGGACAGGGATGATGGAACCGAAAGACTCAGTTTCTCCTTATGTCTTTTAATGTCTTTATACTTAGGAGGTGGCGAGACCTCCGTCCCAGAAACAGCCACCGCAAAGTGTGATTTTAACATACCCTTAAGGATAGGTTTGTTCTTGTGTTCAGCCAACGTAGGTTGCTGAAGCTAGAGCAAATGTCGCAAGAAACACTGAGGTGGTCAACTCCCAAACAGTAAACACACCGGACGTGACCATCAGAATTGGGCAACTTACGCCCACACTTATCACATTGTTTGAAACCAAGTTTGGCCATAGTACAGAGTATAACCACACGAACCACACAACAAAACTAAATAACTAGGAGAAAGCACTTTCTCCTTTTATCTGTAATAAAAGGAAAGAGTCCCAACAATGGTACTAAGAAATACCAAAGTTAAGAGAGGGCCTACTAAGGCAGGGAGAGACGGAGTAGTACCTACAATGGTACGAAGAACTACCAGAGATAGTGGGTAGGGCTTAATCAGGAAAGAATACAGTAGAGATAAAAAAAAAAAAAAAAAGACTGGAGGGACAAGAAAAAACTGTCTTACAACACACTAGATCGAGAAAAATACCACAAAAAGCTAACACTTAGCTGAGAGAAGGCTAAGCATGTCTGACGAGGAACATGGCAAATGAGATCTGAAGAGACTGAGATGGGCATTGTGGGTAGGTCATAGCTGAGAGTTTTTGGCTGGCACGAGCTTGGTAATAGCCGTGTCGGTTCAGAGGATGGAACCGAAGTCCTAACAGTAAGGAATGAATAAGACTTGCATCATATCAGATGGTATATTAGCCATTTGTCTTGTAACAGTTATGTATAGTTTGCATTTTTTTCAGACCGAAATCCAGAACATATTTAATTCATATAAGTAGTGCAGCTTTATGAAATCAATTTATACGTTATATGAAATGCACATATTTTACTTGTTTTGACAGAAGCACCCATAACTGAGATTCTATTGTACACTTTCCCTTAAGACAATTACACTGTGCAAAAAGCAACCAAAATGGGACTACCTCAGGGGTCTTACCCTGACATTTTCTTAAAAAAGGCAGTAGGAAAGTATTGTCATTTGAAGCTGGGGTGAAATTCAGGTTGTAATGGCCTTTATTAGCCAAGAAGCTGCAAAATTTACTAGTCAGTTGAAAATGTGTAGCTTTCGAGTTCAATTAAAAGTAAACCATCCTAAATCTTTCAAAAACAAATACATGTGTGTGATTTCAGGCCTAAAAAATGTTTGTGTTTCCATATAAAAGTCATATTTTTTTATGCTGCAGCATACCAATAACAAACATTTAACTTTTATTCTTTAAAATTCAAGCTGCAGCTGCTCCTTTGCCTTTCATGGTAGCAGCACAATCTAATGGCAGTTTATAGATGCCTGAGATACTACTAGTCCAAGAAAATTACATAAAAACGTTGAACCATTTTGGAGATGCAGTCTTTTACATACAAAACAGCAAATACAGCAATTCGCATACAATGATTAGGAGCAGTCCTTTGGACTAAGAAAAATTTCATACTGCTGCCTAGGAATCAGTTTGTTACAAAGAAACAAGATATGACAGTATACTCAACACAGAAGTTTGAGTTGGGTCATTATTGCAGCAGAATTCTTTATCCATGGGAATTAGCGATAGGTGGATGACCTTCCTCTGATTTTACATCCTCCTGTAGTGAAGGAGCATGGGATACATGCAAACAGCACCTTAAGGATGTATAAGGTTTTATCTACACGGCATCTGAATGTCAGACACTTTTTCAGTTTACTATTTAAGTCTTTATTGGTACATTCAGGTCAATAAATCCAAACCCCACTACCTGCAGACATGCTTGTTTTGGCCCTGTTAATGACTTCATCAGTATAGTATAAGTGGATTGTTTGGATACACTTTAGAAGCACAGAGCCCAGAGCCTGACGATAAGCCTGATCTATTCCTTAGAAATGTTCTAAAAAAGGATATTGCATGGTGAAAACTCTAACTTGGCTGGGTTCTTCACAGTTTTTACTGAATGGTTTGCCTGTGTGACATTTTCACCCTTTGTTTCATATTTATTCACATGCATGCACACACACACACATTATATATATATATATATATATATATATATATACACACACACATATATATATATATATATATACACACACACACACACACACACACACACACACACACACACACACACACACACACACACACACACACACACTTAAATTAACAAGCACATTTCTGAAAGGTAGTACCTGAGGAAACCCCCTCAAAAAGCAAACAAGGGAATGCAATGTAATGTCCATACAGTGATCAGAAGTCAGGGCAGAATCTCAAACCCTAGAGCCAAGAGACAAATGCCTTACACCGTTAAACCACCACGGTGCACATTTATTTATTTTACATTTATTAACCAGGTAGAGTCCGGCTGGCAAGTAGCCCATTTTCAGCAGAGACCCAGGGAGATAAGCTCCATAATAATAGTACAAAAAGATTATAAAAACTTTTAGATTTACAAACAATATACAAAAAGTATGACAGTTGCCAACAATCACAATTTACAAAAAGGTGAATGCAGAAATGTAAAACAGGAAACTTTTAGTTATGTACTTACCATAACTTTAGGTGTATGGGATCCATCTCGCCTACATTCTCTACAGATGGGTTCGGAGCTGATCCTCGGCTCCGACTCGGCCGCTATACAATAGAACGCAGTCTCTTATTGGCTGAGTTACCTCGTATCCCAGGATGCACCACTACTGCTTCCCCAGATCTTGTTTGTCCGCACAGATGCACACACACATAGACTGTTGTTATAACATTGCCAGGTGTTTCAAGAGAGGAAGAAGTTGAATTCGGATCGTCCGGTCTCTTCTGGCCTACGAGGCAGGGGGAAGGAGGGTGGGTTATTAGGAATGTAGGCGAGATGGATCCCATACATCTAAAGTTATGGTAAGTACATAACTAAAAGATGTAATGTGATCCTATCTCGCCTACATTCTCTACAGATGGGACAGCATCCCTAGCACCTAATTCCTGGGTGGCTCACTGGAAAACGCTCCTGAGAACCGTGGAACCGAAGGAAGCTCGACCCCTAGATGCCACATTCAATTTGTAGTGAGAAATAAAGGTGTGTAGAGAAGACCACGAAGCAGCCGCACAAATGTCACTAATAGAGAGCTTGAAATGAAAGGCTGCCGAAGTGGCCATAGCCCTGGTAGAATGAGCTTTCACTGGAACTATAAGCTCCTTATTTGAAATGAAATAAATATGACTGATACAGTCTCTGATCCACTTGGCAATAGTGACTTTCGTGACGGCTTTGCCCAATTTACTATCTGAAAAGGACACAAACAGTTGATCTGATTTTCGTGCTTGGTGTGTCCTATCCAAATAGAAACGTAATTGTCTGTGCACGTCTAAGCTGTGAAAGGTATACTCAGCTCTGTTTGAATACTTAGGGAAAATAAACGGTAATTCCAGTGATTGTTGCAAACAAAAGTTAGAACAAACCTTTGGTATAAACGATGGGTTTGGTCTAAGAGATACTCTATCCTTGTGAAATACCAGGTATGGTGGTTTGACACACAGGGCTTGAGGTTCTGAAACTCGCCTGGCTGATGTAATAGCAACTAGAAGAGCAGTCTTCCAAGAAAGAAATTTTAAGTCACAGGTTGCTGCCGGCTCAAAGGGAGATGAGGTTAATGCACCTAGCACCACGTTAAGGTCCCACGGTGGTGCAGGATGAGATATAGGGGGCCGTAGAAGCCAAGCTCCTTTAATAAAAGCTTTGCACAACTTGTTGCTCATTAAAGGTGGTTCTACGCTCTCGTGAAAATTGGAAATAGCAGTCAATTGAACTTTGATGGTAGACACTGAACAACCTTGGTTGAACAGGGAAGCTAAAAACTTCAGAACCTCTGACACCGAGGCTGTCATAGGGTCTAATCCTCGGAGATGGGCCCAAATAGCAAACCTCTTCCATTTATTGTTATACATCTTTTTAGTAGAAGTCTTGTGGGCCGGATGACAAAATATGCATGACTTCAGGGTCGAAAGAATGGCTCCTAACTATGGTCAGAAGAGGAGTAGCCAAGCTGCTAACTTCAATGAATGGAGGGACTGATGGAGCTGTCCTGACTAATGCGTCAAGAGGTCCGGAACTTGGTCCAGGAACCAAGGACCCTCCAATGCATATTTGTGAAGAAAGGGGAACCAGACTTGACGAGGCCAGTATGGGGCGATTAGAATCATTTTGCTTTCCAAGCGAATCGCCTTCTGAATCACCTTGGGGAGAAGGGGAACCGGTGGAAAAGCGTATAGCAGACCGGGGGGCCAAGCTTGGACTAGAGCATCCTTGGGGATCTCCCCCAGAACTGGGGTGAGAGAGAAGAACTGCTGGCATTTTGCGTTGAGGGGAGTTGTGAAAAGATTGCAACAAGGAGCTCCCCATCTCGTGAAAATCTGCATTACCACTCTGTCGTTCAAGGACCACTCGTGAGGGGAGAGAATAGTTCTGCTCAGTCTGTCAGCTATCACGTTGGATTTCCCCGGAATGTGTGTTGCCACTAGGAAACGTTTGGTAGCAATCGCCCAATCCCATACCTTCATGGCCTCTCTGCAAAGGGGGTAAGACCTGGTCCCTCCTTGCTTGTTTAAGTACCAGACTACCGACATGTTGTCGGACTGAATGGCAATCGTACCCTGGGGGAGGTGATCGTGCAGTGCTTGCAACGTTAAAAGCACCGCCCTCATTTCCAGGATATTGATGTGGAGAAGACTCGTCGGTGTGCCACGTGTCTTGAACTGACCTGTCCAGATAATGTCCCCCCCACCCAGTCTGGGAGGCGTACGTAGTCAACGTGGCCGAGGAATGGGGAACAAGGGTCGCCCTAGATTCAGGTTGGAGGAAAGAAGCCACCAACGAAGATCCTGTTTGCACGTCTCTGTGATCAATATGTGGTGACTGAGGGGAAGGTCTTGATAAGACCACTGGACTGATAGGAGCCACTGGAGTATCCTCATATGCAACCTTGCCAAGGGGACTAGAAGAATGGTGGCCGACATGGAACCCAACAGCTGCAGGACCATTCTCGCTGGAGCGCGACGTCTGAGGAGTAATGCCCGAACCTGAGACTGCAGCGTTGCTATCCTTTCCGCAGGAAGATAGACTCGCATCTGCCTTGAGTCTATTTCTGCACCAATAAACAGAATACGCTGAGATGGCAGCAATACGGATTTTGTCCAATTGAAGGTGATCCCTAAGGAGTTGCCTAGAGAGATAGTGGCTGCTAGAGTTTTCAAGAGTAGATGCCTGGAGGTGGCAGTTAGGAGCCAGTCGTCTAGGTAGGGAAACACCTGGAATCCTAGACTTCTCAGGTGAGCAGTCACCACCGCCAAACATTTGGTGAACACCCTGGGGGCTGTGGTGAGACCAAAGGGCAGTGCACGGAACTGGAAATGACTGTCTCCTAGGCTGAAGCGCAAGTGTCTCCTCGACGCCTGACCTATCAGAATGTGATAATAGGCGTCTTTGAGATCTATGGAGCACATCCAAACACCTTTCTCCAAAAGCAGGAGAATGGATTGCAAGGTGACCATCCGGAATTTGGACTTTTTCACTAATCGGTTTAACTTGCTGAGATCCAAAATGGGCCTCAAGTCCCCGGTCTTTTTTGGTACCAAAAAGAACCTGGAGTTAAGTCTCTGATCCGGCCTGATCTGCGGGGACAGGTTGGATGACTCCTTTTTGAAGCAGCTTCGATATTTCGCTGGCTGCAAGATCCCGTTGACTGGGTGGCGGGTCCGGGATCCTTTGGGATGGTGGGGGGGGGGGGTGAGACAAGGGAATGGTGTAACCTCCGGCGATGATTCGGAGCACCCATTGGTCCTGAGTGATATTTTCCCAGGCCTTTAGGTGCCTCGAAAAACGACCCCTGACTGGCTCCGGAGCTGCACAGTCGGGTACTCCTTCAGGGATGCTGGAAGGAGGAGGAGCCACGAAAGTACTCGCGGTCTCCAGTGTTGCGGGGGCCTCCGCCGCCTCTGGGACGGAGTCTCCCTGAAAAATTTCCCCCTCCTCTGCCTCTAGAAGGGGAATCGCTCTGCTGCGACGAGTAAGGCTTTTGAGACTTACGGAACCACATTTTCCCTCCTCTTCGAGCCTTGGGATAAGGTCTGAAGGGAGTGGAAAACCAGGCCCCTACGGCAGTTAAAGTCTTACCCTCCTGTTCGCAGCGAGTCAAAGTGTCCTTTACCTTGGGTCCAAACAGAAAGGACCCATCAAAGGGGGCGTCGGCAAAGGAAGACTTAAAGACCTCCACAAAGTGACACAGGCGTAGCCAGGCTTGTCTCCGTAGAGCAACACCTGTTCCCGCCGCTCTGCTCGCTCCTTCGGCTGCATACGAAATGAGCCTCAAGGACGAGTTGGATATCGAGGACAGGGTAGCCAACTGGGAGTTAACCGTCTGGGCCAGCTGCTCAGGTAAGTTACCGGAGAGGGTATCCGAAAGCTCCTTGACCAGATCCCTCTGCAGTCTCGTGAAATGTGTCAAGTAGTTCAGAGACCTTAATGTAAAGGTCGCTGAAGAAAGGGTACGCTTCCCGTACCGATCCATGCTCCTAGACTCCTTATTAGGAGGATGGACGGACGTTGAAGCCTCTGCTACATCTTGCTGAGGGGCAGATGCCACCACCAAGGCATCTACAGCCACACCTTTCGAAAGAAAGTCCTTATCAGGGGGAGCCGAAAGGAATTTATTGGGGCGAGCTGGCACCGGTTCAACAGAGTCCGGGTGTTCCCACGCCCTTCGAGAGATCAAATCCAGAAGCTCATCAAATGGCGGAGACACCCAGGAGACTGAGGGCTGAGCCCCAAAGGCCTTGAGGAAAACCGACTCCTCAGCAGAAGGGGGTCTGGACTGCCAGTCACCTCGTTGCTTAAGGATCTCCAAGATGTCCGCAAAGGATACATCATCCGTGGACGACTTGGGGGACCCTTCCGCATCATCGAGGTTGGTATCCGAGGTGAGAGACTCATCAGGGGAGTCGACGTGCTTCCTCTTGCACTGTTTCTTCCTCGGAGGTTCCTCCGAAAGCGTTTCGGAGGAACCTCCACGAAGAAGGGAACCGCCAATGGGGGTAACCTCAGGCCCAAGGGCTCCGCTGTCGTGAGACAGGGGGATTGCAAAGGAGCCAGTCTCCGTGCCAAGGGAAGGTGGTGGTGAGATGGTAGAAGTGGCCAGAGAGGATTTGGCCAAGGCACTTCTCATGGCCTTGAAGGCGGGACCCCCAGAGTCCTGGGATGGTTCAACCCCCAAGGCCACAACAGCAGTCGGAACTCCCACAGCAGACGCACCGAGAGGGAGGCTCGGAACCGAAAGGATTGGTCCCGAAGCGTCCCCCCAGGGCCGACAGAGGAGATCCGCGTACCGAACCCCGACCCGAAGGGCGGGGTTGGAGTTAGGGTCGGAACCGACCAGACAACCTCCACCGGCTCCACCAACACTGACTCCAACGGCGCCGAAGCTGTTGGAGGAGGAACCGAGATAGCAGGATGGGAAATCGGCTCCGGAGCCGACTGGGCTGGAGCCGAGATCAATTTTGCAAAGACCGGAGACTGAAAAAGCCTTTGAAGCACCCTGTCTAAATCCGAATCAGACATCCTCGATGACAGAGAAGAGACCGACCGGGTCAGAGTCGACTTCTCCGCCGGCTCTGAAAGACTGGGGGACCGACCTCCGTATGGGTTCGAGAAGTATCAGCGCTGAGGGAGATTCCACTACCACTGCAATTTCCCTTGGAGCCGATGGGGACTTCGGCACCGAAGGAAGAGTCTGAGCGGGCAACCCTCATCGGCTCCGAAGGCAGTGGAGCCAATGGAGATGACTTGCCTCTCGACACCCGAGCTCTCGACTCGGGAGCCAGAGGAGTCGAGGCTGGAGACATCGAGGCAGACCGTTCCGCCCTCGGCTCCGAAGTCCGTGGAGCTGACGGAGAAGCCTGCCGTGACTTTTTAGCTGCCGGATCAGACGGGCTGGTCAGAGCCGAAGATTTTTTCTTCCTCGAAGGGGAAGAAGAAGATAGGGCTTCCTCAAAGGAAGGGGTAATAAGCCCTTTCAAAATCAACTTATTTTTCCTCTCTTGGAGGACGCGAGAGGAAAAAGCGTGGCAAACGCTTTAGGATTCCTGGAGGTGCTTCGGGCCCAAACAGTAGACACACAACGAATGGTCGTCTGTAATGGATATTTTATAATTACATTTGGAACATTTTTTAAAACCTGATGGTCTATGTTCCTTCGACATGGCTATCTACTTCAGACACACTAAACTTCAAAAACTGCACAAACGACTTCAAAAACTACACAAACGACAGCCTAGACTCAACTAAAACGCCTAGGATAGGGCAAGGCCCCTCTAACTTAAACAGGATCACTTACCACAAAAAATACAATTTTACCACAAAAAACTTTAAATACACAGTCACACAACAACAAGTAGCTGTTAAAACAGCTTTTGGGTAAGTTTTAGCACAAAACTAGACAGAAAATAATTTCACTAAGAGGCACTTAGCTCAGCCAAGTCCGAGACCACGTCTATGCTTCAGAAGCGGAAAACGAGATCTGGGGAAGCAGTAGTGGTGCATCCTGGGATACGAGGTAACTCAGCCAATAAGAGACTGCGTTCTATTGTACAGCGGCCGAATCGGAGCAGAGGATCGTCTCCGAACCCATCTGTAGAGAATTGTAGGCGAGATAGGATCACATTACATCATTACATTTCTTAAGCCTTGTTACAGACAGTAATATGAAACTCATTAGATATACAACTAAAAACCATTGTGGTATTTTCATTTGGTAGAAGTAAGACAAGATAATAGAACAGAAAACATTTGATCGAAGGCATGAGAAACTAGCCAGGAATATTAGAGGAGCATGCTAACATAACATACTTAAAAACATAGCCTCTGAGGGTACGGGACAGACTGGTGACAGCAGTGGCTCACCTGATGTGAAGTTTGCAAAACAAACATGGCAGCTGGCTAACTGACATCACTCCTGCTGGCAAACTAAGTTTTGACCTACATCACTTGCGTGTTACATGGTTTCCTTAAAATGAGTACTTGGAAGTGTTAACTGTTCCTACCATTCTCATATAAAAAGAGAGGAGGGGAGTATGCATGAGACAGAATATTACATGAATGGAAAGGTGTAAAATGAAGAAAAGGCAGGATTTATAAACTAAAGGCATAGGAAAATGGTGAAGGGATTACGGAGGGTAAGTTAGCTAGGAAGGTGGGTGGGGATGATGCACAACTCTGCAAACTAATTTTATATGGGGCAAATGAGAAAAAAAAAATCAAATGTATTACGGACTGGGGGATGCTTAATAAGCTGACCTATACAGAAGTTACTATAGTGTTACAAGGATTACCAATTTTATATATAATGGTATTGGCAAAAGAACCAAAAGTATTAGCAGCAAATAACTAGACAGGGAAAGATTATAGGGTGGGTTGAGGGAAAGCAGAAGTCTGCAGTGCACATAAGACTGCCATGCGAAAGAGCAGTTAGATAAGGGTTTTTGGATGGGTCTAGAACAAACCTGCCATTAAAAAAGGTTAACTGATAGGTCACATATGATACTGCACATCAACTATAACAGACTTGAAAAAAGCATGGAAAGGAAATTTACAAAAGACCAATGGGTGGACATCCACATGATTAAGGTGTATGATTTTTGCATGGAAGTATTTGCAAAGGTATTTTTATACCCCAAGCACACTTCAAAGATTTTTTCCACATGTATGTAGCAAATGCTGAAGATGCAATGAAGACGACAAAAGTAACTGGGGACATTTTTGTTTGAGGGGGTAATGTAGCAAGCTGGTCCATTTTAAAACTTCCCTAGAAAGTACTTTGCCTGAAATGTTTGCAGAAGCAAATGGCTGTAACTAAGAACATTATTCTTTTGATCTGGAATACAGGTTCTGAACTGCCTAGACACAGTAAAGACTTACTAGGTTTAATACTATTGGCTGCCATAAAAAAATAATTAAGCCAACAGCAGTAATGAATATCACAAAGGACACAAAAGAACTGGAGGTGGAATCTTCAGAAAAGAGTTAATTACAGAAATAAAATGGGTATCAAAACATGAAAAATAATGTTCAGGTAGAACAGTGAAGGCAGGAATTGAGCAATTTGTGTAATGCTGGAGTGAACGAAAACTGTTGACAAAACATATTTACTGTATAAAAGTAAAAATCGAAATGATACTACGGTTTGCTTGCTTCTCTATTAATGTATTTATACCTGTGTCACTTTAAAGAGGTTTACAAATGTATATACTATGGTGATACAGGTTGAAAAATGGAAAAAAAAAAACTCTACATCAAGAGGACAATCAAATTCTACAATCTAAAAAATGAGCAACTTTCAAATCAAATTTTGCTCATCAATAAATCATGTTACAAGGCCCAGCAGAACATACTTTCCTCTGCATTACTTCAACCTTTCTGCTTTTCAGTGCAACTAGACTTGTAATCTGCAAAACCCAGTCAAATTACATGACAGCAGTGTGCAAATCTGCTCTCTGTACAACTTCCTCAGACGGTGATGGACTGAGGCTATACAGAAACTAAAGTGAGGTTTAGACAGAAAGAACGAATTAAAGAGTAGAAGTGAAGTAGGTTATACCATGATTGCTAGGTGTAAGAAAGTACAGTTGTACACTTACCATAAATGCAGATGTTTGAGTGTATTCACTGTTGCAATCATCACACTTGGGTTATCCTGCCAGGGGTAGCCCTCAGTCAGCCCGAATAACAGAGACTTAGTTTTTCTGCGTCGGTTGCTGTTGCTGCAGGACTGACATCAGATTGTTAGTGGTATAAAATCAGGCAGCAGACGCCATTACATCAGTTTTTCTTGCCCAAAGTGTCAGGAGCCCCCAAATAGGGAGCTAGGTTATGGTGGAAGAACACCACCAGTAGAAAGTAAATACCAAATATTTCATGTAAGGAGAGAGGAAGAGAGAGAGGGAGGGGAAGAGAAAGAGAGAGAGAGACAGAGAGAGAGGGGAAGAGAGAGAGAGAGAGAGAGAGAGAGAGAGAGAGAGAGAGAGAGAGAGAGAGAGAGAGAGAGGGAAGAGAGAAAGAGAGGGAGGAGGGAAGAGAAAGAGAGAGAGAGAAAGAGAGAGGGAGGGGAGAGAAAGAGAGAGAGGAGGGGAGAGAAAGAGAGAGAGAGAGAGAGAAAGCGAGAGGAGGGAAGAGAGAGAGAGAGAGGAGGCAAGAGAGAGAGAGAGAGAGGAGGCAAGAGAGAGAGAGAGAGAGAGAGAGAGGGGGGAAGAGAAAGAGAGAGAGAGGGGGGAAGAGAATGAGAGAGAGAGAGAGAGAGAGAGGGAAGAGAGAAAGAGAGAGAGAGGGAGGGGAAGAGAAAGAGAGAGAGGGAGGGGAAGAGAAAGAGAGAGAGAGAGGGAGGGGAAGAGAGAGAGAGAGGGAGGGGAAGAGAGAGAGAGAGGGAGGGAAAGAGAGAGAGAGAGGGAGGGAAAGAGAGAGAGAGGGAGGAAGAGAGAGAGAGAGAGAGAGAGAGAGAGAGGGAGGGAAAGAGAGAGAGAGAGGAAGAGAGAGGGGAAGAGAGAGAGAGAGAGGGAGGGAAGAGAGAGAGAGAGAGGAGAGAGAGAGAGAGAGAGTGAGAGGAGGGAAGAGAGAGAGAGAGAGGGAGGGAAGAGAGAGAGAGGGAGGGGAAGAGAGAGAGAGAGGGAGGGGAAGAGAGAGAGAGGGAGGGGAAGAGAGAGAGAGAGGGGAAGAGAGAGAGAGAGGGGAAGAGAGAGAGAGAGAGGAAGAGAGAGAGGGGAAGAGAGAGAGAGAGAGGGAAGAGAGAGAGAGAGAGAGAGGGAGGGGAAGAGAGAGAGAGAGAGAGAGGGAGGAAGAGAGAGAGAGAAGAGAGGGGAAGAGAGAGAGAGAGAGGGAAGAGGGAAGAGAGAGAGAGAGGGAAGAGAGAGAGAGGGAAGAGAGAGAGAGGAGGGAAGAGAGAGAGAGGGAAGAGAGAGAGAGGGAAGAGAGAGAGGGAGGGAAGAGAGAGAGAAAGGGAGGGAGGAAAAGAGAGGGGGGAAGAGAGAGAGGAGGGAGGAAAAGAGAGAGAGGGAGGGAGGAAAAGAGAGAGAGAGAGAGAGAGAGAGAGACGATGGAAAACCAGGACTGCAACAGTGAATACACTTGAACATCTACATTTATGGTAAGTGTACACAACTGTACTATGTTCTTTGTGTTTCACTGTTGCAGTCATCACACTTGGGTTGAAAGTTGAAGAAAAGGGTGGAGGCACTCAAGAAGACTGGGGGCTGGGGCTAGGATGCCCTGCAGGACTGCGGTGGCAAAACCTGCCCTGGATTTGGAGAAGATAAGCAGGTGGTAATGCTTGCTGAAGGTATGAACAGACGTCCATGTTGCAGCCTTCAGGATGCCCCTGGTGGGGATGCCTCTGAGAAAAGCTGTAGAGGTGGAGTTTGCCCTGGTGGAATGCATCCTCACCCCCTTTGGGGGCAGTTTCCCATGCTGTTTATAGCAGAAATGGATGCAGTGTGCTATCCATTTGGAGATTGTTTGGATATGGCCTTGCCCTCTGCCCCTGCTTCGAGGCTGACTAGCAATTGGTCAGTTTTTTCTAAAAGATTTAGTCCTATCCAGATAGAATTTGAGCTGTCTGTGCACATCTAGAGTCAAGAACCCTTTCCCCCTTGTTTTGTGGGTTAGGGAAAAAAGTGGGCAAATAAAGGATTGGTTGAGAGCCACACTGGACACCACTTTAGACATGAAGGATGGGTTAGACCTGAGAGAGACCCTGTCAGCATGGAAAATGAAGGGCTCTACAGCCATGAGTGCTTGTAGCTCTGATGCTCTTCTAGCTGAAGTGATGGCCAGAAGCAAGGCTGGTTTCCAAGAGAGGAATTTTAACTCTGCTGAAGCTGCAGGTTCAAAGGGGGTTAGGGTGAGCTTTTCCAACACAAAGTTAAGGTCCCAGGAGCTCTTCTGGGTGGCCTTAATTTGTTAGCCCCTCTTAGGATCTGTTTGATGAAAGAGTGCGAGAAGAGAGGTGGCTCTGTGCTTTAATGAGCAAACATGGCAAAGGCATGAATTTTAATAGAAGAGAAGGACAGAACCCTGTGTAGTAGGTCTGCTAGGTAATCCAGGATGAGAAGTAGGGAGGGCTGTGCTGTTTTGGCTCCCTTAGCCTGGATCCAGGTGCAAAATATTTTCCATTTGTCAGCAAAGGATTTTCTAGTGCTGGGGTGTCTGGCCTCATGTATAACATCTAGGACTTGTCTGCTCAGGCTGGCAGCTTAAGGAGAGGTCAGGGAATATGCCAGGTTGAGGGTCTGCAATTGGGGCTGCATGAATTCTCCATTCTTTTGGGTCAGGAGTGTTAGGATCTGAGGTAGGTGCCATGGTAGTAGGGGTGACAGGCTACACAGCAGTGGGTACCAGTGCTGGCGTGGCCAGTCTGGGGCAATCAGGATTGCCCTTGGTTTTTCCTCCTTTATTTTGAGCAGTACCCATGAAATGAGTGGTAGAGGGGGAAATGCATAGACCGAGAGGTTTACTCATTGGAAGGATAGAGCATCCACTTTCCAGGCCTTGCTGTGAGGTTCCCTGGTGCAGAATTTGCTGAGCTGATTGGAGTGGGAGGCAAAGAGGTCCACCTTAGTGGTGCCCCAGATTCTGTGGTCTAGCTGCCACTTGTGTGGGTTTAGCAGGTTTCTGCTTAAGTTGCCTGCCAGAGAGTTTAGAGAGCCTGGCAAGAATTGTGCTAGCAGGTGTATCTGCATGGCTGAGGCCATCTGCCAAAGGGTCATGGTGAGCCTGCAGAGAAAAGAGCGAGTCCCTCCCTGTTTGTTGATATACCACATCACTGTGGTGTTCTCTTTTAATCAGCAGAGGCCCCAGGGAGAGTAGGGGTCTGAAAGCTTTCAGGGTGTGCTGAATAGCTAGTATCTCTTTTTGGTTGATGTGCAGATGTATTTGATTTGGGCTCCAATGGCCCTGAATGCACCTGCCATCCATGTGTGCATCCCAGGCATAGTCTGATGAGTCTGTGGCGAGGGTCTGGGTGGCATGGGGTTACGAGAAGGGAAGTCCCTTGTTGTGGTTGCATGCTGCTGCTGCCCACCAAAAAAATAGAAAATCTTTCCTTAGGGTATCATTGGTATAAGAGTTTCCAGGTCTTGAGAGTGTTGACACCAAAGGCTTTTTAGGTATCATTGTAGTTTCCTCATATGCAGTCTGGCATATGGAATGAGTAGAATGCAGGAGTCCATGAACCCAAGAGCTTGCAGGATTTTCCTTGCAGATAACTGGGTTCTGGTGGCTAGTTGAGAGTAGTAGCCTGTCAGGTAGGCTTGTTTTTCTGGAGTAAGGAATGCCATCTGGGATGCTGTGTCCAGGCTTGTTCCCAGGAACACAATTTTTTGTGTGGGGACTAGTTTGGATTTATTTTCGTTGATAATATACCCCAGGGAGGTCAGTAAGTCCTTTAAAAAGGTCAGGTGCTGTAACAGCTTCATATTCAGAAGCATCAGTGTCATCGGACTCCTGTTCAGATAAAACTACTGGGGACAAGTCTCTTTTTCTTTTGGAAGGGGTAGCCTGGCTTCCCCTAATAAGCATAATAAGGTCTTCTGCCAATTTAAGCATTTGAGATTGAGGCATGGAAGCAGGTGCCTGAGCTTGGGTCATCGTTTTTTTGGGTATGGTTCGTACCCTGGGCCTTAGAAACTCTGTAGTTTTAGAAAGAACTGAAGACGCGAAAGAAGTCATCGGTTTGTGTAGAGTATCGGTAGTGCAAAGAACTTCCTCGGAAGCCGGTGTCTGCTTAGTGGCTAGGGACCCATCCAAGGTAGAGACATCCGCAGGATCCTTAGTCGAAGAAGAGTCTTGCGGCATACCAGACTCCGAAAGGGCATCAGTAGCGGCCTGAGAATCCACAGAAGCGGGCATCAGGGGCTGCAAAAGTGCCTCACTGAAGACCGGAGAACTGACCACTAGCTTAACGGAAGCGTCGTCGGCAGTTTTGAACCTGTGCGGTCCGTCTTTATCCTTACATTTTTTCGGAAGATCGGTAGTCAGATGGCTTACCAAAGCCATATTGGAATTCAAGGACTGACAGCGAAAATATCTAACTACAATAAGGGCCTGACGACGTATAGCTCTGGTGTTGAACAAAGCACAAAAGCGACAGCGAGGGGCATCCTGATCTGGGCCTAAACAGGTGACGCAGTAAGAATGGAAGTCTCTGTGTGGTATTTGTTTTCCACAGGTGAGACAATTGTTAACTTTTTCTGACATTGGTTAGAGCAAGAAAAAAGGATCCCCAACAGGGTACTTAGCTTTAGAAGACTTCAACTTCAATTCGGAAACGAAAACTCAGGTAGCGGCTGACCGGTACTCGTGCGAACTGCTTCTGCTTTGGGCTCCTCAGCAAGAAAGACTGATGTAATGGTGTTGGCTGCCTGATTTTATACCACTGACTACCTGACATCAGTCCTGGAGCGACAGCAACCAACGCAGAAATACTAAGCCTCTGGTATTCGGGCCGACTGAGGGCTACCCCTGGCAGGATAACCCAAGTGTGATGACTGCAACAGTGAAACATGAAGAACATCTGCACAGAATTAATAAACAGATATGTGCAAAGCCAGTGGAAGTGGCCCAGATTCACGTTTCTGCTCAACATGTTGACATATTAAAGTCTTAACACTTCACTCACCAAACTTTTCTCTTGGCCCATTGTATTCAAAAACTTTGCCTTTGCGAAAAATCTTGAGTGTTGGATAGCCAGTGACTTCAAACCGAGTGGCAAGGTCTGTTTCAGCAGTAGCATCCACTTTTGCCAAAGGGATAGGTGGCGTTCGTTTGGCAAGATCTTGTGCAGCTTTCTCATATTCAGGAGCCAGCCTCTTGCAGTGTCCACACCTAGGCAGGAATAAAGGCAAAGCTCAAGGCAGGTTCATGAGATGGGCATTAATGCAAAGCGTAAAATCAGTGCTTTATTTGGTGCGAGTCACATGCTAGGATTTTTTTCCATACATAGTTACTCTAACATGTAAGCTAGCATACAGTAGTAAAGAAATAGAATAAACAGAAACTTGGTACATTTTTTTTACTCTCTACGGTAAAATAAATCAAAGCTGCAGACTCTGCCTGGTTCACAGAATAAGTGAACAGCAAACTGTCCCTCCTGACAATTACTGTTAAGTTAGCAATATAGAATGAAATCCTTGGTAGAGTGAGAAGTGCAATAAATCTTCAGTAATCATTGAAAACCTCACTGTGAAGCATCAACAGATCAATGCTGCTCCTGGTAAATTCTTCAAGTAAGGAAAATAGAGCAGTAACAGAAATGCTGGTGTTTCTGCTTAAAGGCCTCCTTGCTCAAAAAAGTTAAAAGGTTAAAAAAACCCCTGCTGAAATGCAAATATTGATAGTTTTCTTTTTACCAGTCTGACAAAAGCATCTCACATAGCCTCATACCTTCCCCATAAATGTGTGATGTCAAGGCAAATAAAAGAAGTTATGTACTCACCATAACGTTCCATCTGAGTAGGTAACTTCATTTGTCTGCAACCTGTGGGTATCGGATCCGTCCTCGGATCCGAGCCGGCAGCTTTCCAAGCTAAAAGATCCGAGCTCTCAGCTCCTCCCCCTTACCCATAATGCTCTGCCACCTCCCTCCAGTCCTCAGATCGAGTTTGCCAACCAAGAAACAGAGTACCACCCTCGACAGAGAAACCCTAACCAAATGCAAGACCAGGTGAAACCCTGCGTGATGGAATAACCAGGTTAGGGGGAAGGAAGGGGGTCGGTTGCAGACAAATGAAGTTACCTACTCAGATGGAACGTTAAGGTGAGTACATAACTTCTTTATCTGAAGTAGTTAACTTCATTTGATCAGCAACCTGCGGGACAGAGTCCCCAGCTACCTAAATCCTTGGGTGGATCTCAAGGAAGGTCATTCCAGAGCACTGCGGAGCCATAACTCCTGGATATCAGATCCAATTTATAATGAGAAATGAAAGTATGAGAAGAGGACCACGTAGCTGCTGAGCAGATGTCGTCTAGAGGAACTCTCGACCAGAATGCTGCAAAAGTAGCCATAGACCTGGTAGAATGGGCATGGACCCCCAAGGGTTCAGGCTGGCCAGAGGCTAAATAAGCATGCCGGATGCATTGGGATATCCATCTGGCCAAGGTAACTTTCGTAATAGGCCTACCCAAGGATGGTTTAGCGAAAGAAACAAACAGTTCATCTGATTTTCTAGTAGTAGCCGTCCTGTGCAAGTAGAAACGCAATTGTCTGTGTACATCCAATGAGTGTAATCTGTATTCCCCTTTGTTCTGAAAGTTGGGGAAAAAGACAGGCAAATTAATGGATTGGTTGATATTGGATTCAGAGGCTACCTTGGGCAAGAAAGAAGGGTTAGTCCTGAGAGACACACCGTCCTTATGGAAGACCAGATACGGCGTTTTCATACAAAGGGCTTGAAGCTCAGACACTCTCCTGGCTGAAGTAATAGCAACCAGGAAAGCCGTTTTCCAAGATAAAAAAATTTTAACTCGACCGAAGCAGCCAGTTCAAAGGGTGGGCCAGTCAAGGCCAGTTCAAAGGGTGGGCCAGTCAAGGCCTGATGAACCAAGGTTAAGTCCCAAGGTGGAACCGGATTCTTGACAGGAGGTTTCAACAGAAAGGTGCCCTTCAAAAAGGTTTTGCATATCTTAGCGGAAGCTAAGGGGCCAAGGCTATCCCCAATATGGAAATGGGAAATAGCTGCCATTTGAACCTTGACTATAGAAGCACTAGCTCCTTGGTCAAAGATATGGGACAAGAAGTCAAGAACCGTTCGGATGGGAGCAGTAAAAAGATCTAAGTCAATATTTTTTGCCCATATGGAAAAATGCTTCCATTTACTTCTGTATATCTTTCTAGTAGAAGGTTTATGCGCCGCTACCAGAATAGATTTCACGGGAGACGAGATACCGGGACTCCTTGCGATTAGCGGAACAGGATCAACCAAGCCGTGAGCTCGAGGTCGTCCAGGTTTGGGGGCTGTAATCCCGCAGGATGAGAGATCAGATGCGGAATGGGATCCAAGATCCAAGGAGGAACCACACTGAGACCGCAGGTATGGGAACTAGATCTGGCTTGGCCAAAATGGGGCCATGAGGATTATATTGCTCCCCAACCGATGAGCTTTCTGCAGAAATTTTGTCATCAGCGGAAGAGGGGGGATAAGCATACAGGAGACCAGGGGGCCAAGCATGCACCAGAGCATCTCTGGGGTTCTCCCCCATAGGGAGAATCAGAGCAAAAAACTCACTGCATTTTGTGTTTGAAGGAGAAGCAAAAAGATCGCAGCAAGGTTGACCCCATCTGAGGAAGATCTGATCAGCTACTGATGGGTTTAGAGACCACTCGTAAGGTGTGAGGATCGAACGACTCAGCTTGTCCGCTAAAATGTTGGACCGACCCAGAATGTGCGTTGCTATCAGAAAGCGGTTGGTGGAAATTGCCCATTCCCAAACTCTCATAGCCTCTCGACAAAGAGGGTAAGATCTGGTGCCTCCCTGTTTGTTGATATACCAGACTATCGCCATGTTGTCTGTCTGAATTGCAATAGTCCCCAGAGGAAGAAGGTTTTGAAGGGCTTGCAATGCTAGAAGCACCGCCCTCATCTCCAGGACATTGATATGCAGAACGGTGTCTAAGGGAGTCCACGTGTCTTGGACAGTTCTGCCGATAGAATGCCCCCCCACCCGAGGCGAGAAGCGTCCGTGGTCAACATGGCTTGGGGCTGAGGCATCACAAACTGTCTCCCCTCCTGCAGCTCTCGGGAATGGAGACAGCAAAGAAGGGAGTTCCTGCAAACCCTGCTCAGGGGAATTTGGTGACTCCAATGGATGGAGCAGGCGTGACCATTGAACCTGAACAGTCCACTGTAGAATTCTCATATGCAATCTTGCTAAGGGAGGCAGGCTTATGGCTGGCCGCCATGGAGCCCAGGGCTCTCAGGACCAACTCTGCAGGTGGGGCTGGAGACTGCAGGAGAGCCATTATGTGTAGTGACAAGCTGTGCAACCTGTCCGTGGTTAGGAATGCCTTGGCGCGTCTTTATCCTGGCCCCTATAAAATCCGGAACTTGCACAGGATGTAGAGATGACTTTTGAAGATTTATAGTAATGCCTAGCCTCTGGGCCATGGCTAGGAAGTAATGCCTGGCGGAGCAAATCAGATGCATGGTGGGGGCGGTGAGGAGCCAATCGTCCAGGTAAGGAAATACCTGAATTCCCTGAAGTCTCAGGTGGGCTGCTACAACTGCCATGACCTTGGTGAACACCCTGGGGGCTGTGGTGAGGCCGAACGGGAGAACCCTGAACTGAAAGTGATTGGCTCCTAGCCGAAAGCGGAGAAACCTCCTGGATCGTCTGTCCATGAGAATATGGTAGTACGAATCCTTGAGGTCTATGGAGCACATCCAGTCGTTCTCCTGTAAGAGAGGGAGAATAGATTGCAGAGTGACCATCCAAAACTTCTCTTTGGCAATGAACAGAATTGGCCTCAAGTCCCCCATCTTTTTTGGCACCAAAAAGAACCTGGAGTAATTACCTAATCCGGACTGCTCTGGGGGGGGATGTGCTGGACGGCCCGTTTTTCTAGCAACTTTGAAATTTCTGAAGCCGCCGCCTCCCTTTGATCGGGTGGGACATCGGGAAGGCTTTTCGTGAAAAGGGGAAGATGCAGAAAGAGAATAGTGTAACCTCTGGAAATTATCCGGAGCACCCAACGATCTGTAGTAATGGACTCCCAACTTCGTAGGTGCTCCGAAAAACGTCCCCCCGACTGCCTCCAGAGAGGGACAGCCGGGCAAGCCCTCAGGGCTGTTGCACGGGTCGGTCTGAGAAAGGCTCTCTGGACCCGAAATTCTTCGGCCCCCTTCTGCCTCTGGGCCGGCATCCACCCTGTTCTCCTCTGCCTCTGAAAGTGGAGGGGTCCGGAGCGGGACGGGACTGCTGGGACTTCTGGAACCACATCTTCTTCTGTCCTCTCTGGTTCCTTGAGAAGAACCTTTGAGGATTAGAGAAGCGGATCCCGACGGCAGACTGCTCCATAGCGAGAAGGACGGGAAGACGCTAAGTGTCACGGACGGTCTTGCCAAATAGCATAGAACCGTCAAAGGGAACGTTTGCTTAACACGCCTTGAAGGGTTCTGAAAAGTCAAAAAGGCGAACCCAGGCGTGGTGCCGTAAGGCGACCCCTGTTTCACTAGCTCTAGCTGCTCCCTCTGTGGCATGGGAGAGAAGCTGCATGGAAGTGTTAGAAATTGACTTTAGAGTGGCCATGCGAGCAGAGAAGGTCCGTTTGTCCTCGGCCGCCATGAACTCTGGGGGAGCACCAGCGTATTCCTTCATCAAGTCTCGCTGGAGCCCGATGACGTGTGCCAGGTAATTCAGCGCCCTTATAGAAAAGGTAGCTGAAGCAAACATCCATTTTTCAATGCGGTCCATCGTCAGAGATTCCTTATCAGGAGGGTGGACCGAGGAACTTTCCTGTGCTAGTTCCTTCTTAGTGGCAGCCGCCACCACCATGGCATCTACTGGGGACCCTTTATACCACGCCCGTCTGTCAGAAGGGGGGCTGAGTATTTTGTCTGGTCTTTTAGGGATTGGCTCAACGGTGTCCGGCTCCTTCCAAGCCATGACAGTAATCAAGTCTACCAGGGGATCAGCCGGGGGGGGACACCCAAGAGGTAGACAGGCCTGTGAACGCCTCCAGAAACACAGACTCATCGGAGGAAGGTTTTTGGGCAGACCACCCCCCTCTGATACGTAGCATTTCCATAATGTCTCCGAAGGAGATGTCTTCCGGGGGTGACCTTGGGGAACCTTCCCCTTCCTCTAAGTCTGTGAGGGACTCAGGGCAGTCCATGTGCCTCCTTTTGCACTTTTGTTTGTGAGGCACCTCCTCGGAGGGACTGCCCGAGGAGGGCTCACCAACGGGAACCAACTGGAGCATCGACGCAGGCTGTCCCTGGGGCCGGACGATGGAATATAGGCCCAAATGCGCGTGAATGACGGGTGGATCCATAGCCCGGACCGGGGACCTGGAACTACTTGACAGAAACCTCTCCACTATGTCAAAAGCCGAGGGCGAACCACTCTCCCATGGCTCTGAGAGCAGCCCCCTTGGCTCCGACGCAAGGACAGGCATCGGAGCCGATGCGATCGGACTCGAACGGGGAGTGAGCTCCGACCGAAACAGCGCTGAAGGCACACTCACCCCTGCGGCGCCGAAGCTTGGCTCTCGGCCCTGAGAGCTCGGATCTGACACACTCGATGGTACTGTCGGCGAAGTAGCCACCACTGTCGGTGCAGACATCTCCCCGGGTCCGAGACTGCTCGGATCCAAAGACTCCGAAACCAGATAGCGAATCGGAGAAGGAGCAATTGGGGCAAAGAAACGGGCCGAGCTCCCCCCCGAGAGGGGGGGGGGAGGCAAGAGCACCCCCATCTGCATCTGGGCCTGCAAGAATCGATGCATCATCCGGTCCAAATCAGCGCCAGACATGCTTCTGGTGGATCTCGAGGAGGTCGCCGAAGCAGGCCGGGAAGGCCGCCTCGAGGACCTTGAAGGAGACCGGTACTCCTCCTCCGGCACTGGGGAAAAGCGGGGGGAACGGAGCCGAGAGGGTGGAGACTGGGAGACCCTCCTGGGAGGGCTAGCTACCTTAGTTGGTGGAGCAGAGGGATGAGACTCTGCCCGCCTCTTATGGCTTTTATGCCGGTCCCTATCCTTGTGCCTCTTCTCTCTAGAAGAAGAGTCCCCCTTCTCCCTGAGACACAGAGGGAGGTTGAGTCCCAATCGGGGGGGAGGAGGGGGGATGAAGGCAGGGCAGCCGCGGCTGGTGCCTTAGAGGGAGAGGAGGAAGAAGAATCCGCTGGCAAAAGCCCTGATAGGATTAACTTATTCCTCCTATCCCTCAAAGCCCAGGGGTTGAAGGCCGCACATATTTGGCAGCCAGAAGACAGGTGGCCTACCCCTAGGCAGAGAACGCACTGAGTGTGACCATCCGCTGGGGACAGCGTATGGCCACACTCAGTGCATTTTGAAAAAATGGCCTTAGGCCCTTCAGCCATAGCACGTGCCACACACACACACACACACACACACACACACACACACACACACACACACACACACAGTAAAGGGGAGGGAAAAGTTAAATTTAAATGCAAATTACCACAAGAAATAGAAGAAAGAGGTAAATAAACAATACTAAGGGCCTACAACACTCGCACAGCACGAAAAAGAAGAGTTTTAAAGGTTTTTAAAGCTTTTTTTCACTTACACCCAACACCAAGAGCTCGTCGTAAGAAGCTATCAGAAGCCGCGGCAAACGAGATCGGAGGACTGGAGGGAGGTGGCAGAGCATTATGGGTACGGGGGAGGAGCTGAGAGCTCGGATCCTTTAGCTTGGAAAGCTGCCGGCTCGGATCCGAGGACGGATCCGATACCCACAGGTTGCTGATCAAATGAAGTTAACTACTTCAGATCTCCTTTTCTGGGTCAAAAATTCTCACACTTCTTCTCTCCAGCAGGAAGAAAGTACAGTTGTGTACACCTACCATAAATGTAGATGTTAGAGTGTCTTCACTGTTGCAGTCATAACTGTAGGGTGCTCCTGCCGGCAGGCAGCCCGAGGTCGACCAGAATCCCAAAGTCTGGGTCCGGCGTCGGCTGTACAATCCAGTACCCTGACGTCAGTACGCTCTGGTACATAGCCCTCAGCCGACGCCATCTTCTCCAGCTTTTCTTGCCCTAGATGTCAGAAGTCTCCAATAGATCATAAATGAATCCCACTAGGAAACACAAATACACCACAAAAGAGAGAAAGAGAGAAAAAGAGGGGATAGGAGGGAGGGAAACACCGACTGCAACAGTGAAGACACTCGAACATCTACATTTATGGTAGGTGTACACAACTGTACTATGTTCATCGTGTTTCACTGTTGCAGTCATAACTGTAGGGTGGAATCCCAAAGCAGTGAAAAAGGGGGGAGGTTTAGACAGAAGAAGGGGCAGCAAGAAGACCCTGCAAAACAGCAGAGGCAAAGCCTGCCCTGGTCTTAGAATACAAAGGGAGATTGTAGTGCTTGGAAAAAGTATGCACAGAACTCCAAGTGGCAGCTTCCAAGATATCCTTGGTAGGAACTCCCTGAGAAAAGCTGTAGAAGTAGCAGCTGCTCTAGTAGAATGACTTCTCACAGTACCTGGAAAGTGTTTCCCATGATGAGTGTAACAAAACCTTATTCCATAAGAAATCCATTTGGAAATAGTTTGTTTGGAAATAGCCTTTCCAAGAGAACTGGAGGCAAAAGAAACAAACAATTGGTTAGATTTTCTGAACTCTTTAGTCTTGTCCAAATAAAATCGTAACTGTCTGTGCACGCCCAAGGAGTGCAAAATCCTTTCCCTCTATTCTGAGGATTAGGAAAGAAGGTAGGAAGGTGAATTGTTTGATTCAAAGCCACTTTCAAATCATCTTAGGCATGAAAGTAGGATTGGTCCTCAAGGATACTCTGTCCTGGTGGAAAATAAGGTATGGTTCCACAGCCATGAGAGCTTGCAACTCTGAGACCCTTCTGGCAGAAGTCAAAGCTAACAAAAGAACTGTCTTCCAAGACAAAAACTTAATATCTGAAGATGCAGCAGGCTCAAAAGGAGGCAAAGTAAGTTTTTCTAAAACATAATTAAGATCCCAAGCAGGAACAGGAGGGGTCCTGGGAGGCCTTAAATTCTTAGCCCCTCTCAAGAATTGTCTCACCAAAGGATGAGAAAAAAACAGGGGGATCAGAATTGAAATGAGCAGAAATAGCAGAAGCATGAATCTTAATGGAAGAAAAGGAAAGTCCATTAGACAAAAGATCCGAGAGGTAAAGCAAAATAGAAGAGAGATCAGGTACCAGAGGGTCCAAGCCTCGGTCCTGCATCCAAATGCAAAATCTCTTCCATTTAGAGGCATAGGATTTCCTAGTGCTAGGCCGTCTAGCTTCCAAAAGAACATCCAAAACTTGTTTGGGAAGACTAGAAGAAATCAAATTCCTTTGAAGAGCCAAGCTGTCAGGCAAAGGGTCTTGAGATTGGAATGAAGCAACTGACCCTGATGCTGGGACAGAAGAGAAGGGTTCAGAGGAAGAATCCAAGGAGGCTCCAAGAACAGGTGCTTTAAAGTTGGATACCAAAACTGTCGAGGCCAATTTGGAGCAATCAAGATGAGGAACTTGGGCTTGTCCTGTTTTATCTTTAGTAATACCCGAGGAAGTAGAGGAAGAGGAGGGAAGGCATATCCCGAAAGGTTTCTCCAGCTGAAGGACAGGACATCCACTTTCCAAGCTGTTTTGTGGAATGACCTGGTGCAAAAGAGAGGCAGCTGATGATTGAGGTGGGATGCAAACAGATCTATCTGGGGGCATCCCCAAATTGCAGTAATCCTGTTGAATAAGTTGGTGTCTAGCATCCATTCGTGAGGATCTAAAATGTTCCTGCTCAGGCTGTCTGCTAAGAGATTCTGTTCTCCTGGTATGAATTGGGCCTGGAGATGTAGATTCAGATTTAGAGCTGTGTCCCATAAAGCCATATCTAGTCTGCAAAGGGGTAGAATGAGAACCCCCTGCTTGTTTATGTACCACATGACTGTGGTGTTGTCTGTGCGTATCAAAAGAGGTCCTGGATGCAAAAGGTTCTTGAAGGCTAGAAGAGCATTTTGAACTGCCAACATTTCCTTCAGAATGATGTGCCAGTGAAGATGATCCTTTGTCCAGGTTCCCTGCTGGCAATTGCCTAGAAAATGTGCTCCCCAAGCATAATCCGAGGCGTCCGTGGTTATGATTTGAGAAGGTTGAGGAAGACGGAAAGGCTTTCCTTCGTTTAAAACACAACTTGGACCACCAAAGGAACTCCTTCTGGAGGCAGGGGATCAGAGGAATCAGAGTGTCCAGATCGTGGTAATGCTGCGACCATACACTTTTCAGATACCATTGAAGCTTTCTCATATGAAGCCTTGCATTTGGGATCAACAGAATGCAGGAAGCCATGTAGCCCAGTGCCTGCAGGAATTTCCTTGCATTGAGCTGAGGCAGAGTTGCCAAAGTGCAACTGGCAGAGAAACCAAGATATAAATTCACCAAAGCTTCAAAAAATAGCGTAACTGATAAATTTTAATATCCGCTTTCGTCCTTGGACTTCATCAGAATAGTTAAAACATAAAAACTCACATTTAAATACAAAACAGTAAATTACTCATGATAGCTGATTGGTCAAACAATTAAACAATTAAAAAGACCATAGTTGGTAAAAAGCCAATAGCTAGGTTAAAAACATTAAATGGGTTTTATACAAAAAATGTAGAAATAGATACTTTATCTTTATCAATACTGGACAAGTCATTGTTTAAAAAACATTTAATATTGACTGCCTCATTCAAACCAGGGGTTTTATCAGCAAAAAGTTTTATCTGCCACCTGAATATGTAACATGTAAGACCAAGGGGGTAGTTTATTTAGGTCTCTGTAGTTCATGCCCTGCATTTTATGTAGGGATGACTACAAGGAGCCTACACACACGTATCGTGGAACATGTGTACAACATCAAAACAAAAAATGAAAACAGTGCACTCTGACATTCTATTCAATGTTTGAATTTTAGAAAATTTCTGTTTACAGTGTTAGAGGTAGTTCATTCTGATCTGAGAGGGGGTGACCAAGTTGGTTGAACAGAGAGAAGCCAGGTGGCAGATAAAACTTTTTGCTGATAAAACCCCTGGTTTGAATGAGGCAGTCAATATTAAATGTTTTTTAAACAATGACTTGTCCAGTATTGATAAAGATAAAGTATCTATTCATTTTAATTGTTTAATTGTTTGACCAATCAGCTATCATGAGTAATTTACTGTTTTGTATTTAAATGTGAGTTTTTATGTTTTAACTATTCTGATGAAGTCCAAGGACGAAAGCGGATATTAAAATTTATCAGTTACGCTATTTTTTGAAGCTTTGGTGAATTTACATCTTGATTTCTCTGCCAGTTGCTTTTTGTGGTTACGTGCATTTGTGGTTTTTATTGAGAGTTGCCAAAGTCTTGAAAATTGAAGCCAGCTGTATTTGTTTTTCTGTAGTGAGGAAGGCCCTTTGTAAGGTTGTATTTAAGAGGGCTCCCAGAAATACCATTTGTTGAGAAGGGATCAAATGTGACTTTTTTGTGTTCACTGAAAATCCCAGTAGGAGGAGGAGACGTTGAACAAAATCCAGATGTTGAAGTAAAAGATCCTTGCTGTCTGCCTGAATAAGGCAGTCGTCCAAATAGGGGTAAATTTGAATCCCCTGGAGTCTGCAATAAGCCACTACTGGTGCCAGGCACTTGGTAAAGACTCTGGGCGCAGTAGATAAACCAAAGGGCAGTACAGAGAATTGAAAGTGTCACAAACCTGCCTTGAACCTGAGGAATTTCCTGTGTTCCTGCCTGATGGGAATGTGTAAATAAGCTTCCTTTAGGTCCAATGTCACCATCCAGGCGTCCTGAGAGAGCATTGGAAGCAGCTGCTGCAGAGTAAGCATCTTGAATTTTGGAATTTCCAAAAAGGTGTTTAACACAGAAAGGTCCAGAATAGGTCTCCATGAGCTTTGTTTTCTTGGAACCAGAAACAGTCTTGAATAAAAACCTTTTCCCATCTCAGAGTGGAACAGGCTCTATGGCTCTCATGGCCAGAAGAGCATCCACTTGATTTAAGGCCTCTGACCATTGAAGTTTTGGCAGATCTGGCCAACCGAAAGCCCTTGGCAAGGTATGAAAGTGGAATTTGTAGCCTTTTAAAATCACGTCCAAAACCCATTTGTCCTGGGTAATAGGAGTCCAATTTCTGTAAAAAAGAGAAAGTTTTCCTCCAAGAGGGGCATCCAGGTAAAGAGGTCCTGTAGCCCAACCGAGAGAGTCATTGAGTTTGCTTTCTTTGAGATTGGGATCTGTCTTCTCCCCTTCTAGGTGAAGAAGCAGTCCATTGTCTCGATCTGTAGGAGGCCTGAGCTTGGCCACGACCTCTGGAGCGTCTATATCTTCCCCTTTGAGGCCTGTCAGACGTGGGAAAGGACCAATTTTTGGAGGGCCAATTCCTGGAAAATCTAGGAGGCTGAACTTGCAAGAAATCTTTCACAGTTTGCATAGATTTTGCCTTTTCTTCCATCTTTTTAATAACCTCCTCAGCCTTAGATCCAAAAAGAACATCATGCTGGACAGGGGCATCTAATAATTTAGCCTTAACCTGTTCAGGTAAACTTTGTTCACGAAGCCAATCATGTCTCCTGATAACAGTACCAGAGGCTGCGGCCCTGCAAGAAGCATCCAAAGCATCAAAACCACAATGCAAGCTATGTTTGTTCAGTTGTTGAGTTGCATGCAATACATCCTGTAGTTCCTTATCTTCTGCACATGCAGGAAGAGAGGCAAGCTTTTGCTTTAAAACAGACAAAAGAAATTGCTGATACTTAAACATATGAAACTGGCAATTTAAAGCCCTAACAGAAAGGGTAGCAGAAGTATATACCTTTTTGCCCCACCTGTCTAAGGCACAAGAATCCTTCTCAGAGGGAATAGGATTCTTAGAAGTAGCAACTTTAGCAGCCTTAGAACCCTGAGATATAGTTTCAGGGTCTGCAGAAGGATTCTTAAACAAAAACAAATGAGACTCAGGAACCCTATAAAACCTATCAGGCTTAGAGGGAGCAGGAGGCATGGAATCAGGATTCAAATTAGCCTCGGAAAAAGCATCATCTACAATGTCAAGAACAGGAGGGATAGCCAAAGGCCTATGTTGAGGAAGAAGAAGGAATTCTCTAAGCCTCTTCTTGGAAGCAGAATAATCCTGACCTTCCCAATGAAAATGTTCTCTCATCTCATGTAAGGTTTCCCCAAAAGAAAAATCTTCAGGCGGAGAAGCAGAGGGCAAGGAGTCCTCAGCATCCGAATCCTCATAAGGAGGAAAAGAATATTCCTGATCAGAGGAAGAGACAGAAGATATAGAAGCCTGGTCAGAGGAATCCAAACATCCTGTCGAGGCCTTTTCTCAAGAGCGAGAACCCTAATCATAGAAAGCAAATCTTCAGCCATCCTTAACAATTGCTTCTGTGTCCTGGGAGTAGATTCAGAAGTAGCTTGAGTAGGAGCTTTGGACTTAACAGGAGTCTTTGTCTTTGCCTTTGAAATAGTGATGTGAGTAGGCCTGAATACCCCCTCAGAAGCCGGTACCTGCACAGCGGTTCCGGACCCATCCGAGGGAGCGACGTCCGAAGGTCCTGCAGCAGATAAAATAGAAGGCCTTGATGGCTCCCCATGGGAGTCCGTATCGGCCATCGGTTCAGAAGTGGCGGACGACAGGGGCTGCAAAAGCGCCTCACTGACGACGGCCGAACCGGACGCCGGCTCCAGCTGCAACGAGTCCTGTTTGGACCTCGGAGGCCTGTCCTTGTCTTTGCGCTTCTTTTGAATTCCGGTAGTATCCGACGACATTCTATAATTGAAGCGTCTGCCAAAGTAATTCAAAGCCCAGTCGTACCTGCGTTTGACTGTACGAGAATTAAACCTGGCACAGAACCGACAACAAGAAACGTCGTGGTCAGGGCCTAAGCAAGGTAGACAGTAAGAGTGGAAATCTTTATGAGGTATTTGTTTCCCACACGTAATACAATTATTAACTTTTTCTGACATCGGAGGAACAAGAAAAAGATTCCCAACGGGTACTTAGCTTTGAGAAGAGAAGTAAGAACTTCGGACTGACAACAACCAAAAACGCTGTTCGAAAATCGCCAACCAACGACTTGCGAGCTGCTTTCCACCGCACGGCAAGAAAGACTGGAGAAGATGGCGTCGGCTGAGGGCTATGTACCAGAGCGTACTGACGTCAGGGTACTGGATTGTACAGCCGACGCCGGACCCAGACTTTGGGATTCTGGCCGACCTCGGGCTGCCTGCCGGCAGGAGCACCCTACAGTTATGACTGCAACAGTGAAACACGATGAACATCAGCAGTAGCCAAAGGTGTCCCCCTTCCACAAACAGGATACAGACTCCCCAAAACTGCAGCAGCATCAAAACACCGTCTTATACCCAGTCAACATCAAGTAATATCTGCAAATGTATTACCTTATCCCCTTAGAACAGAGTGGTTAGCACTTTTACCAAAGTTAAAATGACTTCCAGTTCAACAAAGATAAAAACTTACTGCAAAGATCCTTTGTACACAAACTTTTGAATCACAATTCCTTATTCTTAGTTGGCAGGGTTTAAAGTGAGTAGCACTCAGATCCCAAACACTGAAAATCCCCACACTTCATGCACTTTTAATAAACTCCATTACCACTGACCCTATTTTTTTCAATACCTGTGCCTAAAAATAGCAATATGTTATCACAGAAATTAAACCTTTTAATACTTCAAATTTCACTCAAAAAAAACACCTTCTCAAATCTGCCAAACACAAATGCTTTTGAAAGCAGCATTTCCTAGACACATCCAGTAGTTATACCCTATAGCATCTTAACTCTCAAACTCGCAAACCAATATTCTCCTATTTCAAAACATACAGACCTAGTCTTAGGAAAATACTGTGTCAGCTTTGAGTTGCACCTTTGAAAGTCTTCTGCATAGTTAATTCGCACTAGTAGAACACAATCCATTTCCATTCCCTTCAAACCCCCCCCCACCAAAAAATAATCCACATTCCCATATGGGTACATCCCTTTCCCTCTCCTTCCCCCACTGGGTACATCTCTTTCCCTCTCCTTCCCCCACTGTATAGACTATACTGCTTCTTCTGTGTATATATTCAGCTATTACCTGCATACCTACTTCTGAATATTCTTAAATTAACAACTATCATATATGCTTGTCTACTTACTGTTCACAATTCGTCATTACTTTGCAAAACTGTTATTTTTTTCATATCACGGCAATTAGGGTATTTTCAAATTTAGTGGCTTGTATCCCGAGGCCAAACCCAAACATGATCCACTTGGACTAATACTTCACCCCGATTAACATGCATAAATATACAAATTCAACATGAGAGTACTTTTTACAGAGGCCCTCTCTCTTTCTCCTCCTTTAACAAGTAAATCCACAGCATTCAATTCTTAATATACTGCTCTTCCTTTGAATTACTAAATCCAATAAAAAAGAACACTTGTGTAAAATCTTGCCATAACCATAGAGGTCTTTCTCTTCCATGCTACAGTATTCCAAACCCTTGGGTTTTCCTCTCTTGCTACCCGAATGTTCGGCCAGTATACAAAAGCTTCTAGTCACTGCACGGTACGTTGTACATCTGACACTGGCTAACAGAACTCAAGGGTGTGGAATACTGCAACATGAGAATAGAGGGACATCCACAGTGATCACTTCAAAGCACTGATGTATGTAGGCAATGCAGGCACATAGGTTAAGTCACCTATCTTCCTTCATCAGCACCTGTTAAAATGGGATATGACCTGCACTCCTTCAGTCCAGTGAAAAAAGATCTTTAAGTAACATCACTAAAATGTACTCATCTAGAACAGCTATTAGGTTTTATAAAATAGTCGAGAACTGGACACCCACATCTTCTACAGATTCAAATCTTGTAAAAAAGTGAATTCCCTAAATACTCACGGAAATTTCTTTAGTCTCTAAGTCATGCTTTCTTTGCCATTTTATATGGTAACCTGGTCGATGCTGAATGGATCCTCAACTATGACCACAGCCAAATAACATGTAACCTAGTTTGTAACCTGAAATGTACATAATTATTAAAGTTATGTCACAAAAATAATCTAACAGGTACTCTAACAAGACTCGGTCCAAGAATCACAGAAAACGTATCAAGTGTGCATATTGATTCTGTACACTGTTCAATGCTATTCTGCAGTAGTACAATGGATTAGTGTGTGCACCTTTAACATCAGGTCTGATGATATTTCTGAACAGTTCAGGATTATAGTATTACTACTACTTTACATGAATGTTTGTTTTTCCTAATTTTTTGCAACTGGATCATAACTGAAAATTTGGGATCCTTTGGTCAAGTCTTCCCAACTGCTCAAAATAAAATTATTGTCCTACATAAATAAAGTTAATGCATTCCTTGATACATTAAGTTTCCATACTTATGTTCCCATACTAATTACTCAGCAGCAAACGCAGTACTGTTGTGCAATTATACACAATTCAAAAACAGAGCTTCAAGGAAGAGACTCCACAAATATTTTTTAGTATTTAGGCTTCAACAGAACCAGTGGTCATTATATGGCCAGTTTTCTTGGCAACGCTCCAAGTTGCTCTATGATGCTAATAATCATTTCATGTTGAAGTTCTTCAAGCCTCCACACAAATACAGCAATACAGAAAAACAAGTTATAACAAAACAGTAGAACTGTTAAAAACCACACACCATAACCAAGTAAACAAATACTAACCAAAATTATTAAATCATTTCACAATATCAAGAAGGCAATTATGGAATTCTGTAATCTTCCTGGCAAATTCAACAGCTCCTGCAATACTAATAACTGAATTATTTACCCTGAAATGTTGAAAAGTCTACTACCCTGAAGAAAACCCAAAAAGCAAAGAATTACTCGCTTCACAAAGTGCAACCCTGCAGCGATTATGATGCCCATAGCATGTTTGGCAAAGAAATCCTCCATGTAAAATAAAATGAATAAATCTTCAACTCTTAGCCACTCAAAGTGGTGTAGAGGGATAAAATCCTCACTAGAACCCAAGCAACCGGACTTTGAATAGCGGCTTGGGTACTTGACAGGGCTGGCAGGGAGGATGGGACTTTTCAACCCGGGGGTGGGGGATGAAGGTCTGTGCTGTCTCCCCAGCTGAGTTCTAGTGAAGACTAGAGCTCTGAGGTTAAATATCAGGCAAATTGCTGTCCTGCCACACAGTGGATGTACTGCTTTCAGTACAACTGAAACAATCTCCCATCATATTCACACTTCTGTCTTGTGACTTTTCCCTTCTCCATTCCAAAACAAGACTAGTGCAGTGTTCTCACAACTGTTTTCTTCCTTAACAAATTTCTCTTCCGTTAACTCCAATGCACTTGCACGTGAATAACCCCAACAGTACTCCCTGCTGATAGACAATTCTGATGGTGCCCGGACCAAATTTCCCCCTATCTATATAAAAAACACCAAGGGTCTCCCATGAAAAATAGGCTGCAGACCTAGTGTAGCTAACCCAAGTCAATGAAAAATAATATACAACAAAAGTCATGTTTGCCTTGTTCATGGCTAGGGCCAGTGTCAATATTATTGAACTGAAAATTTCACTGAGTACATTTTTTTCCATTGGTAGCCAGCACTTCAAAAAGGACTTAGGAACTGCAAGTTTAATACTGAAATAGTATTTCACACTGATGAAGTGTTTTGTAAACAATGCATCATTTTAATTTACACTTAAAATTGTACCTTTCTGCAAATGAAGTAAAGGGAAGACACCTAGCATTTAGATGGTAAGGTTACCACCTGTCCCACTTTGCGAGGGACAGTTCTTCTTTGGGCAGTTGTGTCCTGACAAAAAATATTAAAAATGGCAAATGTCCTGAGATTGTAGGACATAATTATGTCCTATATTGTATGTAATAGTTGCATAAAACAGTTATTCTGTATATAAAATACCTAAATGTTATAAGAAAGAGAATAAGCAACTAAAATGCTACAAGAATAAGCTATTAGTTAGGCAAAAAAGTTAAGTTCTGTCCTTTGTACTGACCGTGGGTATGTGTCAGCCTGTAAAATCTGATGTTTGTTTCGAAAATGTCCCACTTTGGCCATTTGAAAAGGTGGCAACCCTATTAGATGGCCCACTGATGTGTAGAGAGAACCATTAGGTGTGACTAGCTACTGATCCCTTCATAAAACAAATATTACATTGATGAAGTAGGTTTGCTTTTGACCAGATATACCCCTAGTATATTGTCTTTGACAGTTACAGCTAAACCTTTGAAGAAACTTGGTTCATTCTACGAAGGTAGCTGGCAGTTCATATTTCAAAACTCCACGAAGCCATAGTTTTGGTCAATGCACACATGCGCGTGCATGTAGACGCACGTACGTTCACACACGTGCGTGCACACACACACACACACACACACACACACACACACACACACACACACACACACACACACACACACACACACGTGTGAACATGCATATTTACCAGATATTGCATGATACTTATAGCCAATAGTCATAACTCTGTAGGTTGGAAGCAAGGCAGGCTTAAAATTATATTGCTACAGAGACTGTTGTCCTAAAGGCCAACAACCACAGACTGCTCTTGGATCTTCTTGGGATTCTGGTTCAAGATTAGGAATTCTGCTGTAAGAGTCTTTGTTTAAGATATAGTACAGTTTCAGCTGTGGACTTTTCTAGTCATGTGAATGTGTACCCTTTTTATATGGTACTAAGGTATATCCAGGCACTAAATCTTTGACGTTTAAGAACTTTGTCATAATGCCATAGAGTATATGTCAGCATGAATAAATTCAGTAATTCTCACACTTGAAAAGAAATATTGATATTCTACTACTTTAAAATAGCAGAAATGTATTTGTTTAAATAAAGCATGCATAATTTTTTTCTCCGTGATGTGGTTAAAGTTTTCAGGTATTCCATTTGAGTATGCGCTTGTCGTCATATTAGGCATATACTCTGTGTGTGAATGTATTTGAAATCTTTTTGTACAGGTTTAATTTTTCTGAGTATATTGGGGTCAGCAGTTCAAGATTATATATAGATGCATATATATATATATATATATATATATATATATATATATATATATATATATATATGTATATGTATATATATATATATATATATATATATATATATATATATATATATATATATATATATATATATATATATATATATATATATATATATATATATATATATATATATATATATATATATATATATATATATATATATATATATATATATACATATGTATAGGCACTATATTATATATATATACACACACACACACATATATATACATGCATATAATCAAATATATATTTTTTAATCCAATATCCCATCTAACCTTTGAGTTGTTCCTATCCACCCAATAAGCCCATCCACCTTCCCTCTTGCAAGCTCAACCTGAGAGTTTTTTCTTTCAACTCAGTGAAGGCAAGGGCTGAGTGTTGAGAGTGCTGCTGTCATCTGCAGGCTTTGTGAATTTCTTGTTGGCATATACCCTTCCTCCATGTGTCTAGCATAAAGCTACAACTGGCTGGGCTAAGGAAACTACAACATGCTTCATCCCCCCAATCCCCAACAGGCATGCACTGGATTGTTTATCCTGCACCCAGGCCTGACATATAACCTCAGAGTTCTAGCCTTCACTAGAACTCAGCTGGACAGACAGCATGTACCTTCATCCCCCGCCCCAGCAATATTGAGAGGCATCCCTGATTCACAAGTGACAGTTCCATCAGCTCAGGGAACAGTTATGACAACAGCAGTAATAGACGAAAATTCAGATAAATCCAAAAATGCCATCAAAATTGGCAATCTGAATTTAGTAGGTATACTAACTTCCATGAATATAAAAAATAAGTCATGTTCTTACCATAACTTACGCTGAAGCACAGTCTGCTTCCCTAGTCTGTCTTTTGTCCGGGACTTTCTGTTCGGAGGATGGACAGTCGAACTTTCTTCCACAAGTTCTTTCTTAGTGGCTGCCACCACAACCAAGGAATCTACTGCCAAACCTCTGGACCAGTGAAGGTGGGGTCTTCTGGTGGAGAGAGAATTTAATCAGGCCTCTGGGGAATTGGCTCAACATTGTCAGGGGCCTTCCAGGCACGCTGCACAATGAGTTTAATCAGCTCATCTGCAGGTGTGGTCACCCAGGAAGTAGAGGGTTGGGCATGGAAGGCTTGCAAGAATACAGATTCCTCAGTAGAAGGGCTGATGGGCTTCCAGTCGCCCCTCTGTTTCAGGATCTCCAGAATGTCTCTGAATAAGACCTCTTCAGGTGGTGACTGTGGGGACCCTTCTTCCTCCCTGAAATCTGTATCTTTGGTGATGGATTCCTCAGGGGAATCCACATGCTTCCTTCTTGCATGTTCTCTTTCGGGGTGGCTCCTCAGTGGGATCTTTTGAGGAGCACTCCGAAAACCGGGTGCCCTGGAACAGGGTTTCATGCTGCTCCCATTTTCAAAGTCCCTGCATAGTGAGCTGCGTCAACTTCATGCCAGAGGAAAGGGAAAGGTCAGATTCCGACACTGGAGGCACCAATTACATGCTTGCGGAAGCAAAAACCCTCTCCATCACCTGGAAGGCAGGCCAATCTGAAGAGGGATGAAAGCCCGGAACAGAGAGGGACAACCTCAGGACCGGGGTCACACCCTGCTCAGATGAGCCCGCTTCCAGGATAGGAGCCCTGAGAGGACTAGAAGCTGCCAAAACAATCGGAAATGTAGATGGTGCATAGAAAAAACTGGAGCCGAGCTAGGGGTCAGGGTCCCAAGGGTGGATCGGCTCCGAATGGAGCAAAGTCCAGAGGACAGGCTCCAGAACCATGGAAGGCAACATCACAGGAACCGAAGACGTAGGCACCGGGATAGACATCGGAACAGAGGGCCCCAAAGCCTAACAAGAGGTTGAAGGAGGATATGTCAGTCTGTGTAGAAAAACCTTTGGCTCCAGGTGGGAGGGAGGTCTTGGTAGGAGTTGGAATTCCTCTGGCTGCTAAAAGCTGATCGACAAGCCTCACTACCATACAGTGTATTATTATTATGGACATCATAAACAAGGACATAGGCAATCTCCAACCACTTGACCCCACCCAGTTCAGATTAGTCAAGGGCAGATCTTGCTTGTTGAACCTGGTCGACATGAGACTGTCACAAAGGCCCTGGATTAGGGAAAGTCAGTACATGCAGCTTACCCTGACATGGCCAAAACCTTTGACACAATCCCCGTCCTGGGTATCATCGAAAAGTTAATACAACTTGGTGTAAATCCTCTATCTCATCAGGTGGGTGGCCAAATGGCTCACAGACAGGACCCATGAGGTCAAACTAGGATTCGCCATCTCTGACAGCAGATAGTGGTGTTCCTCATACTTCTCCGAGGTCCTGACAAAGACAAAAGGCCTGTGGCTGACCAAGTTTGCAGACTACTAAGTTGGGTGCCATCACTGACTCCCCAAATGATGTTAACATACTACAAGACGGTTTCACAGCAACAAATGACTGGTGCCAAAGTCATGGCCTTGAGTTCAGCACAAAAATTGTGTCATTATACCATTCGGCAAAAACACAGCCCCTTCTGAATACCACATCAGCGACAACCTGTGGTGAGAGACCTGGATACACAGGTTGACAACAATCTCACATTCAGCCATCATGTAGCGGCAGTGGTCAGAAAAGCCTTTTACGTGGTTCATCTCATAAATAAAGGGATTGCATCCAGTAAAAAGGAGGTTATTACCTCTCGGTACTCCTCCCTGATTAGGCCAATAATGGAGTACAATGACCAATTTGGTACATGCCTCTCCAAACACCTGCCCCAGCTGGAAAGGCCACATAAATCCATGGCCTAAAACACCTGCCCTATGTGGACAGGTTCAAATCACTATCACTCTTCTTGGTATTGTACAGATTGCTTACAGGTGATCTGTGTCTCGCCTACAAGGCAATCTTCGACCCTGCCCTACTAGAGAGGCTCCACATCAGTAAGTCTAACTCCTCGCGCATTACCTGCTTGAAAGGCTGAAATCTTATATGTGACATTAAAACCTGCTGGAGAGACAGGTTTGTCTCCCAGCAGCTGCCCCATCTCTGGAATAGACTTCCCATACATGCCAAACAGAGTACGTCACTGACCCTCCAAGTGCAACCTTGATGAATGGATGGGAAACCACAAATTTGTCCAAGGGGGTCCCACCTGTATCCCTCACTGACAGGGGTGACAGGTGCTGACTGAGGTTTCTTTTTTGGGGATAAACTCTTGGCTAGGCTTGCAAGAGCCCCAGGGCCATTAGTCTAGTAACCTCCTATGATCCTAAAAAGAGCATCTTAAAATACATTCCAAAATCCATTAATCGCAACCAGGCATGATGGCGAATCATAATGTCCACACCTGCTGCCCTACTAGAGTCATCCATAGCACTATGCAAGAACATGGATAAGCTCAAAACAGAGATCTTCACCATCACCTGACAAACTGGCTTCTTTTTGAACTCCGTGCAGCAACTTTTCCAGCTTCTTGTAAAGTTTACATACAAGATCATGCAGGAACACGAGCCTAAATTTATAGAATAAGAAAGACAGTGGTATATTAGCAAAAGTGGCTGGCATAAAAGATATACTTACTGCATTCTAGAGCCCATGACCCTTTGTTAGAGGTATAGATTGCAGGACTCTAGAGGAGTAGACGCCATTTTATAGCTCCACCAGGACATGTCTAGACTGGTCCTACTAGAAATGTTTGAAGGATCTGGTCAGGTTTTCTCAGTTTACAGACCCCCCCCCAATCGAGGTTTTTCCAATCCTCCCAGACAACTAAAACCCTTTTGTATGCAAGGTATACCACCAAAAAAGGTGAGATGGAAACAAAGCCTCCTCTACAATCTTCTGCTTGAGGTGAAAGGGGGCCTAGAGGGTTAATCTGCAGTGTCATGTATAAGATTCAGAATCTGCTCAAATCTGGGGCCATCTGGAAGTACAGGTGAAGAATCTTCTTTATAGGTTCATATGTCTTTATTAGGTTAACAACCACAAGGGCCTTTTTAAGTCTAGCCATGCATCCCAAATTTTTGACAAGCTCTGATACCCTTGATAAGTGTAAGCAGGGGCCTGGGAGATTAACCATTTACTAGTTGCCTGTGTCCAGTAGACGCACAGATGCCAAGCCAGGGATGAATTTCCTGTTCCCCATCCAACTGTCCAAGTTACACTTGAATTGGGTTAGGGAGGAGCTCTGCCTCACATGGATGGGGAGCCTATTCCATAGAGGAGGTAGTCTCTGGGATACATACCTGTCTCCTCAGCAGGTTCTATTTATATCACGGACGAGGTTCAAGTCTTTAGAAAGAATAGTTTTGTAAAATCTTACCCTAACCATAGATGTCCTTCTCTTCCATGTTGCAGTACTCATAACATGAGAGAGATCCCTGCTTAGGCAACCCAAACACCTGACCAGTATACCAAAGACTTAAGCTACTGCAAGGTACATGCGATGTTGCACATAGAACAGCCGACGTTGGCCATAAAAGTGACATCTGCACATACCATCCTCAGATCTGAATGCCCCAGTCAGAACACCAGTGCAAGGATAAGAGGCACTAAGGAAATATCCAAAGAAGAGCATGAACCAAGGGGGAAAGTAGGGTGCAATGGAATACTGCAACTTGGAAGAGAAGGACATCTCTGGTTATGTTAAGATTTTACACAACTATTCTAAGTCTTTCTATTCCCATGTTGCAATATTCATAACAAGAGGGAGAATATCAAAGCTCATGAGTGAGAAAGGGGGGTAGGTAGGAACACAAGAGGTCTCCATAAAGACACACAGAATTGCCTTGGCAAATCCTGCTCTAGTTCTTGAGATAGACTCCAGCTGGTAGTGTTTTGTAGGTAGTGTTTTATAAATGTATGGATAGAGGACCAAGTGGCTGCTTCCAAGATAGATGCAGTGTCCAGGCCTTTAAAGGCTCTGCAGGAAGCCTCTAATGGAGTGGGCCTTAACTGAGGAAGGAAAGTGTCCCCTTGAGACACATAGCAAAAGGATTTTTGCCCTAGAGATCCAAGATAAAAACAGTCTGTTCAGACACAGGTTTTCCCAGCACCCTGGGGTGAAAGGAAAAACAATCGCTTAGACTTTCTAATGGATTTGGTTTTATCCAAACAGAATGAGAGTTTTGAGGACAACGGAAAAAGGCGAGTAAGTGGACAGACTGATTGAGGGACAAGTCATTAACCACTTTAGGCATGAAGGAAGGGTTGGCATGAAGGGACACCCTATCCTTATGAAAAACCAGAAAGGGCTGTGAAACCATTAGAGCTTGGAGTTCTAAAACTCACCTAGCAGAAGTAATGGCTAGCAGTAAAACAGAATTTTAGAGAAGCTGAGACAGCAGGCTCAAAGGGAGTCTGGGTCAGTTTTTTCCAAAACAAAATTTAGGTCCCAGGAGGGCAAACAGGTTTCCTGGGAGGTCTGATGTGAAGGATGCCTTTTAAGAAAAGTTTAAACTTTACTCTAGAAGCTAAGGGGGGAGACTAAGGCAGACATGCAGAAATAGCTGATAAATGGGCTTTTAATGAAGAAGAAAAAGGTAGTCCAGCCTTGAGCAGCTCACACAAAGGACTAGAGGAACATCCACTGAAAATGGATCTAGTCTTATTAAGCCATCAAATGGAGAACCTCTAGGTTCTCCTAGTATTAGGATTCCTGGCTTCCTGCAGGACTAGAAGTACATCCTCAGAAAAAAAGGTGCCTGAAAGGAATCGGAAGCCTATCACCCACAAAGTCAGGTTCAGTGTTGCTAGATGTGGATGAATTAGAGATTCCTTGTCCTGTGTGCGAGTAGATCCACCCTGTGAGGTAACTTGTGAGGACTACCCTTGGCTAACTGCAGAAGAGGGAACCGATGCTGTCTTGGCCAAAAGGAAGTCACCAACAAGATTTTTGGCTTGTCCTCCTGTATCTTCAGCAGGACTTTCTGAATAAGGGGGAAGGGGGAATGCAGAGAGAAACATTCCCATCCATGAGAATGATAGGGCATACACCTTCCAAACAAGAGGGTGTGGGACTCTGGTACAGAACTTTGGAAGTTGTGTGTTCACAGGGATGGCAGAGAGATCTACTTGAGGTGTACCCCACTGCTGAATACCGGCCAGAAACATCCTTGTGGATCATCTATTTCTGGGCTTGTGTCATGGATCTGCTCAGTGTCTCCATAAAGATTCTGAGCTGAGGGAATATAAACTGTCAGAATTACCTTTGCTTGAAGAGCAAATCTTCCATGCTTGGATTGCTAATCCGCAGAGTAAGTTAGACTTTGTGCCCCCCCCCCACATTTGTTCACATACCATTGAACTGTGGTGTTGTCTGTGAACAGCTTCAATGGGCCTGGTAGAAGAGATGACCTGAAAGCTTGAAGGACCAGAATCAGAGCCCTCATCTTTGATGTTAATGTGCTGTTTCCTTAAGGAGGGAGACCAAAGGCCTTGGACCATTAGGTTCCCCGGAGTTGCTTCACACCCCAAATCTGAAGCATCTATGAAGATTTCTTGAACTGAAGGAAGTGGCTTAAGGGAGATTCCTGGATTCTGAGAAATTTGTTGAATCCACCAAAGCAATTCCTTCTTTAGACAGGGAAGAAGTGGAAGGAAAAACTCTAGTAGGTGAGCATGCTGGGACTAGAGTGTTTTCAGGTACCACTGGAACTTTGGCATGTGGAGTCTGGCTAGGGGTAGTATTGGTATAACTGAAATCCATGAACCCCAGCATCCTGAGGAATTCCCTGGCAGTCAGAGAGGACAGAGAAAGCAAGTCTGCAGTGACTGCATCTTTTGCAAAGGCAAGTATGTCATCATAAGGTCTGTCCTTATCCTTCAACCTGGGAAAACCTAGTCCTAAGAAGGAAAAAGGGAAACTTGCTGTAGTTGATGGTGAATCCCAGACTGAGGAGCAAAGAGATGGTGGTTTGAAGGTTCTGCTGCAAAGTGTCTGGATGTTCTGCTTGAATGAGGTCATCCGGGTAAGGATAGATGAGAATTCCCTGGAGTCTGCAAAAGGCAATGATAGGAGCCAAACACTTTGTGAATACTCTTACAGCCATAGACAGTCTAAAAGGCAAAGTCAGAAGTGACATTTGTGTGACTTTATAGAACCTGTTTGGCCTTTCAGTAGCAGGAGGATGCGAGTCAGGGTTTTTTGATGCAGCATTAAAGGCATCTCGAAAAGCTGGCAAAACAGGTGGAATGGCTGACAGAACAGGAGAATCTATTTGTAAGAGGTCATAGTCCCTCTTTTGTACTTCTGAAATCTGGGAGCTTTCCCCACTTAAAATTCCCTCAATCTGGGGATGGTCTCTCCCAAATGTAAAATCCTATTCAGGAGACTCTCCACTGTTAAGAGTCAACTTCAGAGGAGGCATAACCCAGAGGAGAGTATCTGGGTGGAGTAGGCCAGGGACTCAACTGAAGATTCATGTTCCTCAGATGCCTCTTGCTCAGCATATGTACTCCTAGGTGGAGGGAAAATAGTAGGTGCTGGAGTAGGGGGCTGCAAAGCAGAAGGCTCGAGTGCCAGAAAGGCATTCAAAATTCCTTGGGGAAAAAAGCTGCAGGCTCCTGATTTGGAGATGTGTTTGTTTCCTCTTGAAAGGGATGGAAGGACCGACGTAGGCCTAGGCTCCGGACCAGACGTCGGCAAAACCTCAATGGCAGGGGCAGAAGAGCTACTACGAGGACCGTTAGAAGGAGCAAGCTGTGGTTCCCTCTTACTGTCCATAATGGACATCTGTGATACCTCTGTGAATGTGCTGAAGGAGCCCTCCCTAGTGGCTTCTAAATCAGTATATGCCGAAGGAGAAGGACCAGACACCTCACTTACCTCCGGGCCTTAATCGGCCTTGAGGGACGTCCAGGATCAGAGGTGCAGCTGAAGATTTAGGCCATATCTTTTTCACCTTTTTCTTTGGGGGCTCACCTGACAGACCTGGAGTACCTTCTATGCTTAGTGTCAGTTTATTAGTCTCTGGTTTTTAAGATATATATATTAAGGGAAGACAGATGACTACGAAGTGGTTTTAGGGATGGACATCTGACAGAAGGCACAGGCCTTGTAATCATAATCGGAACCCAGACAAAAAAAAGACACTGGTTGTGGTTGTCTGTGTGGAATCCGTCTTCCACACTGGCACTTGCCCTTCTTGGAAGACATTAACCTCTAAAAAACTTGCAGTAACAAAAGCGTAATAAAGGTTTTCCCTAACAGGGCACTTATCTGAGTAGTAGAAAACTTTCAGCAATCAGACGAACAGTGGAAGCTATCATTCAGAGAGGCAGCACAGAAGTTCTGAGGATATTACGTGCAGAAGTCACTTTTATGTCCGACATCGGCTGTTCTATGTGCAATGTCGCACGTACCTTGCAGTAGCTTAAGTCTTTGGTATACTGGCCAGATGTTCAGGTCGCCTAGGTGGGGATCTGCCTCATGTTATGAATACTGCAACATGGCAGAAGGACATCATGTAATTCTGGTGCGGTTTGCTCTGTGGATGTGCAGAAGGGTCCATCAGAGGGGGGGGGTCCGAAAATGCCCTGTATGCCAGGCATAGCTCTCCCCTCAACAGCGTGTAGGAGACGGAATACAGGGATAGCACCTTGAGGCAGTCTGCATAGGGCATTTTACTTACAGCTTGTATTTTTTTTAGTGAGGAACCTATGTGGACGTTCCATTTTGTTGGATATGCCTGGTTAGGTACATACAAAGTGGGCACTGTACTCAATGATATATCTGATGAATGTTGAATACAGTGGAACAATGACTTCCTTTGACCTAGATGCCATACCTTTGTTTATAAGTTGTGCAACAATAAAATTATTTCCTTAACACTGTAGGCTAGATTACTGTCCATGTGTGTCCCCAAGTCCCTGACTACAGCATCAGCTCTAAGGCGTGTCCTGACAATATGACAGTTACCAGGGGTGGATGACTTCCCGAAGGATACTATTATGCATTTCTTGGCATCTTCATCATCTTGTGTCTGAGACTGGAAACTTTGGTGGGGAGTCGAGATAACTTTCTCTTGCATCTCTGCTTCCTCAGACTCTTTGAAAAGAAGATTAGTGTGATACCCTTTAGATTCCTATTCCTCTAGTACTCGAGATGTGAGACTTACCAGGCTTAAAGCAAGGAAGGGGGGTGTAGGTATAGCCAATCCCATGGAAGACTCAAACCATGGGGTACAAACACCAGTTGCATACTGGAACCCTAAAAATTCAAAAGCACTGAAGGCATTAATATCTAACAAACTGATCTGGTAACTGAATGGCTTGGACATCCAAACAAGGCCAATGGCCACAAATACAAGGGACCTATTGACGCAAAGGTATACTATGGCATAAAAGGCCAATAATCCAGAGGTCTGGAGTGGCATTTATGGCTTCAGGACACAGCCTGGTCTTATGTCACAAGCCCAGAGCCTTGGGGTTGAAATGGAGATTGGCACCAAGGGAATCAGCAAAGTACAGCTGTGTACACTTACCATAAATGTAGATGTTCAAGTGTATTCACTGTTGCAGTCATTACATTTGGGGTAATCTGCTGACAGTCGGCCTTTTACATTTGTTAACCGGGCTAGTCTGACTGGATATATTTCCATTTTCAGCAGAGGCCCGGGGAGAAAAGCTCCACATATACCACATAGCAAAAACAAAATAACAGATTAAAATCTGGTAGGACATGGGACTTTAAGTCCTAGACAAGATAATTAACACCAGAGTAAAGGTATTAAACAACATATTAAACAATATTTCATCTTTAGAACCATGAAGAGAGGGCATAAAACCAAAGAAAAGACAATAATAGACAGAGAGAACAGATTTATAAGAGATATGTACTGTGAGAAAAATAGACAAAAAGCCATGAGGAGGAGAAAAACAGATATTTAATCAGGCTTAGAGCAGGGACATATCCAGTGGTTTTTAAGGTAGACTCTGAGTTTTTGTTTAAACAGAACAGTAGATGCAATTGAAGTAAGTTCAGAAGGAAGTTTATTCCAGAGTTTCCCAATGGTATTCGAGAACAGGGAATCACCTGCTACGTTATTAGATTTGGTTAAGGTTAACTATCAGTTTGCTTGAAGAGCGGAGTGAGTTCAGGTTAGAGTAGGGGGTTAAGAGGTTAGAAAGTACAGGTGTATTAAGAGGTTGGTAGAAAGCTCTTTGGACAAACATAAGTTAAATCTATATATCTTTATATAAATACAGCTGTAACAACATAAACTTTACCTTCATCTAAAAGCAAATACACCACAAAGGCTGTAGAATATAGTGAAGGAAAGAGAAGTTCTAGAAAAAAGGGGTATGGCGGGTGGGTAACCCGGACTGCAACAGTGAATATTCAAACATCTACATTTATGGTAAGTGTACACAACTGTACTAAGTTCTTCATGTTTCACCGTTGCAGTCATTACATTTGGGTAGAATCCCAAAGCTATGGATGGGAGGATGGAGCTAAATAGCATTAGGAGTGGCTATAAGGCCCTGCAGAACTGCAGTGGCAAAGCCTGCCCTGGACCTAGAAAAGAGAGGCAAATGATAATGCTTTGTAAATGTATGAAAAGAGCTACAAGTAGCAGCTTCTAGAATGTCTTTGGTTGGAACTCCTCTTAGAAAAGCTGCTGAGGTAGATGCAGCCCTGGTGGAATGTGACCCGATTTCCTTGGGCACTGGTTTACCATGATGCAAGTAGCAGAAACGAACGCAGTGGTTTATCCACTTTGAAAAAGTCTGCTTTGAAATAGCCTTCCCCTCTGATCCTGCAGCAAATGCCACCAGCAGTTGCTCAGACTTTTAGAGATTTGGTCCTGTTTAAGTAGAATCTTAGTTGTCCGTGTATGTCCAAGGAATGCAGAATTCACTCCCCCTTGTTCTGCGGATTTGGGTAAAAGATTGGCAGGTGAATAGTTTGGTTAAGAGCCACACTGGATACCACCTTAGGCATAAAGGAAGGATTGGTCCTGAGGGACACCCTGTAAGACAAAATGTAATAAAAGGCTCCACAGCCATAAGGGCCTGTAGTTCTGAAACCCTTCTTGCTGAAGTGATTGCCAGACGGAAAGCTGTTTTCCAAGATAAAAACTTTATATCCACAGTAGCTGCTGGTTCAAAAGGAGGCAGGGTGAGCTTTTCCAGCACAAAATTGAGGTCCCATGCAGGAGTTGGTGATCTTCTGGGAGCCCTTAAATTTTTGGCCCCTCTAAGATACTGTTTTAGCAGAAGATGAGAAAAGATGGGAGGCTCTGTGTTGTAATGAGCCGAAATGGCAGAGGCATGGATTTTTATTGATGAAAAAGATAGGCCCTTGTCAAGCATCTCAGTCAAGTATTGTAAAATCGGAGGAATATTTGGCTTTGCTGTGTCTGTTCCTTGTGCTAGATTCCAAGCACAGAATCTCTTCCATTTATCAGCATAAGATTTTCTAGTACTAGGCCTTCTGGCTTCCAAAATGACACCCATCACAGATTTACTGAGAGGTGTTGTTTGAATAATTACATGATCAGCCACGCTGCCACGTTCAGAGTTTGGAGCCGATTGTGCAGAATTTGATTGCTCTGCTGAGACCGTATATGAGGTATTTGAGGCAAGTACCAATGAGGGAGTTGAGATATATTCCTTAAAATTGGGTACAAGTGCTGGCGAGGCCAGTCTGGGGCAATTAGGATCATTTTTGTTTTTTCCTGTCTGACCTTTAATAAGACCGTGGGGAGAAGAGGCAGAGGAGAAAAGGCATAGACTGATAGGTTTTTCCAACTGAAGGATAGGGCATCCACTTTCCATGCTTGTCTGTGATAAGTCCTTGTGCAGAATTTGTCCAGTTGATAAATTTTGGGGAGAGGCAAATAGATGTCTGGACTCCCCCATTTCTCTGTTATCATGCTGAAGACTTGTGGGTCCAGTTTCCACTCGTGAGGGTCCATAAGATTTCTGCTTAGATCGTCTGCCAGAGTATTTTGTTTTCCTGGCAGGAAATGAGCGTGAAGATGTACTTGGTAAGTCACGGCTGTGTCCCAAAATGCCATGGCTAGTCTACAAAGGGGGTAGGAATGTGTACCCCCCTGCTTGTTTATGTACCACATAACCGTGGTGTTGTCCGTCTTTATCAACAGTTCTCCTGGGTGAAGTAAATCCTTGAAGGCTGTCAGGGGATTCTGAACAGCTAACATCTCCTTCTGGTTGATATGCAGATGCATTTGTTTTGGGCTCCATATGCCCTGAATGTATCTCTCCACCAGGTGGGCATAGTCTGATGCGTTTGTAGTTAGGGTTTGGGTAGCAGGGGGTAGAGTGAATGACCGTCCCATGTTCTGGTGACATGTCTCTGCCCACCAAAGAAACTCCTGTTGTGGGCAGGGAATGAGAGGGATCATGGTTTCCAGACTGGAACAATGTTGACTCCATAAACTTTTTATAGATACCACTGTAGTTTCCTCATATGCAGTCTTGCATATGGAATTAGTAGAATGCAGAATGCCATGAACCCCAAAGCCTGCAGAATTTGTCTTGCAGATAACTGGGTTTTTGTTGCCATCTGTTTGAAGTAAATAGTCAGTTGCCTTTGTTTGTATGGGGTAAGGTAAGCCATCTGGGCAGTTGTATTCAAGCTTGCACCCAGGAAAGTAATTTTTTGAGAGGGTACCAGTTGAGATTTCTTTTCGTTTATTGTGTACCCTAGGCATGTTAGCAGCCTTTTTACAAATGCCAGATGTTGAAGAATGTCCTTGTTTTCTGCTTGAATGAGACAGTTGTCCAAAGATAGATTTGTATGCTTTTGTCTACAAAATGCAATTACTGGTGCCGGGCACTTTGTAAAGACCCTGGGCGGAATAGATAAGCCAAAGGGCAGTGCAGAGAATTGGTAATGCATAAAACCTGCCTTGAAGCAGAGGTATCTTCTGCACGATTCCCTTATTGGGATATGCAGGTATGCCTCTTAAGTCTAGAGTCACTAACCAAGCGTTCTTGCCCAGCATGGGCAGAAGCTGTTGTAAGGTCAGCATTTTGAATTTTGGGATGTCCAAGAATGTGTTCAAAATCGATAAATCCAGTATTGGACGCCAGGCATTGTCTTTTCTGGGTACCAGGTACAGTCTGAATAAAACCACTGCCCTTTTTCCTGTCCTGGTACTGGCTGAATAGCCCCCATATCCATGAGGGATGTAACTTGTTTCTGTGCCTCTGCCCATTGATTTTGTGGCAGATCTGGCCAACCGTTTGGAACTGGCAAGGTAACGAAATGAAATCTGTACCCCTGGTATACTATGTTTAATACCCACTTGTCCTGGGTTATTAACTGCCAATTTTGAGCATGAAGTGCTAATTTTCCCCCTAAGGGGGCTGCCAAAAGGTAAGTGCTTGGTGATGGCAGAGGGAAGTCACTGAGACTGCCTACTGTAGGACTGTGCTTTGTTTCCTCCTGATTTGGAGGTAGAGGCACCCCATTGCTTTGACCTCTAAGAACCCTGTGACTGGTACCTAGAGCCTTTTGATCATCTGGATTTGCCTTGTGAGGCTCTGTTGGATACAGGAAAGGACCAATTTTTTGTAGGCCAGTGTCTACTGAATCTGGGTGGCTACACTTGTAAGAAATCTTTTACAGTTTGCATAGATTTAGCTTTGTCTTCCATTTTCTTTAAAACCTCTTCTGCCTTATTACCATACAGAGTATCACGCTGTAAAGGTGCATCCAACAATTTAGCTTTAATGTGATCAGGCAGATTTTGCTCCTTGAGCCAGGCATGCCTTCAAATCACAGATCCAGTAACTGCGGCCCTGCAAAAGGCCTCCAAGGAATCAAAACCACATTGCAAAGTATGCTTTCCAACCTGATCTGCTGCATGCAATAATTCCTGTAATTCTTTGTTTTCCACACATTCAGAAATCAACATCATTTTCTGTTTCAATAATCTCATAACATGCTGTTGATATTTAATCATATGAAACGGGCAGTTTAAGGCCCTAATTGCCAAGGTTGCAGACGTATAAACCTTCGTTCCTCATCTATCCAGCGCCCTGGAATCTCTATCAGAGGGGGTAGGATTCTTGGCTGAAGAGGCCTTTACACCTTTGGGACCCTGTGAGATAGTTTCAGGGTCAGCAGCAGGATTTTTGAATAAAAATTTGTGGGAGTCAGGAACCCTCTAATATCTGTCTGGCTTACTAGGAGCCGGAGGCAGGGAATCAGGAGCCATGCTAGATTCCAAAAACACATCATCTACAATGTCTAATACAGGAGGTTATAGCCAAAGGCCTATGCTGAGGAAGAAGGAAATCCCTAAGCCTCTTTTTTGATTCCGAGAAATCCTGACTCTCCCAGTGAAAATGTTCCATAGTATGCAAGGTTTCTCCAAAGAATAATCTTCAGGAGGAGATGCAGATGGGATGGATTCTTCTGCATATGAATCCTCATAGGGTGGTATAGAAAATTCCTGATCAGAAGAGGAATCAGAAGAAACAGAAACCTGATCTGAAGATTCAGTCAGTGTCTTGCCTATGCCTCTTATCAGGAGGGGGTTGGGAACCCCTGATCAAGGTAATCAAGTCCTCAGCCATTTTGATCATTCATCCGTTTTTTATGCATAGGGGCCTGAGCATGTGGCTCATGAGTCATTTTTTTAGCCTTAGAAGTTGTTTTTGTTTTAGTTTTTGAAGCTGGCGTCGGTTTTATATGGAAATGTTGAGGCCTGAAAACACCCTCAGAAGCCGGTGCCTGCTCAGCGGCTACAGATCCCTCCGAGGGAGAGACATCCACGGGTACAATGCTGAGAATCTCGCGGCATACCAGACTCCGCATGGGTCTCGGTAGAGGCCTGCGACTCAAAAGTAGCAGGCATCAGGGGCTGTGAAAGCGCTTGAGTACAGGCGAACCAGCGACTGGCTTAGGAGAAGCTTCGTCGTCGGTTTTGGACCTCGATGGTCTGTCTGTCCTTTCCTTTGCATTTTTTGTGAACTCCGATAGTCGGATTGCTATCCAACGACATTTCAGGGTAATTAAATCGGTTTCCAAAATATTTTCATGCAAAGATATACCGACGCTTAATAGTGCGTTGGTTAAATCTAGTACAAAACCGACAGCAAGGCACGTTATGATCTGGGCCTAGACAAGGAATACAGTACAAATGAAAATCCTTATGAGGTATTTGCTTCCCACAAGTAATGCAATTATTAACTTTTACTGACATCGGAAAGGAGCAAGAAAAAGTTTCCCCAACGGGGTACTTAGCTTTAGTTGAAGACTTTGGTTCTGAAACTCAAATGCGAAAATTTCAGGAGTCGGCCGACTGGCACTTGCGAACTGCTTTTGCTTCGGGCACCGTGCAGCAAGAAAGACTGAAGAAAATGGTGTCAGCTGCATGTTTTATACCCCTGACGTCATGGAAGAGGAGACAGCAACCGACGCAGGACCCAAGACTTTGATATTCAGGCCGACTGAGGGCAACCTGCCAGCAGATTACCCCAAATGTAATAACTGCAACAGTGAAACACGACGAACATCAGAACAGCCATTAACAGAAGTGATAGAGAAAAACATCTGTGGACTGACCATATCAACCACTGTTGAAGCAGAAGGCTCTGTTAACATTGTTATCAACAAGGGTTAGGAGCTTCCAATTTCTTCAATTACTGAATCTGTAACTTGGTACAATGAGGAAAGAGCACAGGGAGAAACTGAATCCCTATTCCATGACCTCTTCCAGGGCGTACAAGACCCATCTTAACTAGGACCTGTAATAAGACCTCCATTGTCTAATAATATACATCAGGGATGACACTCCTAGGAAAAGAATTGGACCTCACCCTGACCCTACAGAGGGAAGCCTAGAGGGGGACACAGAACACCTAGTTCATGTTCTGAAGCTGGGGAAACACTTGTGTTTAGCCAGGCTTGCATATCCCAGTCTGAAATGAGGGTACAGACAGACAAAGAACTAACAGTACCCTTCACCAAACTTCAATTTATTCAGCTACTCAAAGACTTGAACAGGACACTGAAATTGCACTGGGGTAAATGCAGGAAGATGGCCATCTTCCATCATTACCAGCTCTAGAAAATAAACCTTTCAAAAAGCAGATTACACTTGCAGTCTCACAATATTTGCTTACCAAATGCAGCATAAATAAAAACAAATGCTGTGCACCTAACTACAGTGGGAAGAATGGGGTGGGGGGTACAGCCTAGGGAGAATAAGCTACCCAAAGCAAACACAACATATTCAAATCCCCTCTCAATTTAATTACAAAGCCAATACCAGGTCCAGTATTGAAATAAGTCTTGAAAACATTGGGTGACAAGAGTAGTCATTCTTCCATACTATTCATCCCAATATTTTCAGACTAGGAAGCAAAGTATTCAATAAGCCTTTCATTATATTCAGTCTTTCCCTCACTACAAGCATCCTACCTCATAGGTTTAAATATCCTTTTGTCCTACCACTTGCTAAAGTGTTCACTGCTTCCCTCAGCTAATTACTACTGGCCTATCTCCAACCTTTGCCTCCTCACTAAACTTCTTGAAAAAAAAATCTACAACTAAATTATACAATATATCTCAAAATACATTACATTATTCAATATAAATGTAAGATTGCCCATCATACATGATAATTTAAAAAAAATTGGCATGGATTTATTCCCAACTACAGTACCACCACAACCATCTACTCACTGGGTGGCCACATATTTTCTAACATGGAACAAGGCAAACTTACTGGTGCCATTTTGACCTTAGAAAAGCCTTCGATATTGCTGATTACACCTACTTACCTGATAAAGAAAGAGACACAAGTCGTCAGCTGACGTCCAATGGTTTCAAAGTTACCTTTGTAAAAGATCCTTTATTGTTAGGGTTTAATAATGTTTTCTCTCTCTTTTCACAATGAGCTTCCCCTTGGTCCTCCCTCACACAAACGTATTTTATACATAGACAATACTGTCCTTCCTAGAGCCACTCGCAATGCATCCCTCCCAAAACATCCAACTTCTTACTTCACTGCTACCTTGAATTGGTTTCATAATGAAGTTTCAAAATGAGCTGTCATGTTATCTGGTATACCAGAAATATCACAATCCACTCAAATAAATCATTATTACTGATGACGGCCACGGTGGTGCAGTGGTTAGCGTCGTCACCTCACAGCAAGAGGCTCTCCGGTTCGATCTTCGGCTGGGGTGTCTTCTGTGCGGAGTCTGCATGTCCTCCCTGTGGTCGTGTGGGCTTCCTCCGGGTGCTCCGTTTTCCTCACACATCCCCAAAGACATGCTGCAAGTGGATTGGACATGCTAAAATTGGCCCTAGGCATGAGTGCGTGCGTGTGTGTGCCTTCCGTGGAAGGTTAGGCGCCGGGCTGGCAGCTCGACACCATAAAACTCCACTGCCAATCATGAGCGGACAAGGTGATCCGCTGTGGCGACCCCTAACTGGGAAAAGCTGAGAGAGAGAGAGAGAGAGAGAGAGAGAGACTGATCCATCAGGTACACCACTTCCATATGTAAAAGAAATATACCTAGGCCTATTTGACCAAAACCTAACCTTTCATAAACACAGAACCCAACGCACAATATATTATCATAATTCAAAATCTTGTATTAAATCTCTATTTACCCATTACTAAAGCCAGATTATCCATAGCCATAAATCTGTCAGTTCCTAGATTACAATCTGGCCTACCTATCATTGCCCTTTGCTTTACATAAAACTCCAACCAGCTGCAATTTGCTGAAAACTGTACACTTAGTTTTGTTCACCTCTCAAGCAAAAATTAATACCACTGTCTTACAATAAGGCAAAGGAAAATTAACAGTTGGTGCTAAGCTGCTCCTCTCCTTAACTCCCTCTCCCCTTTAAAATACTTATTCAAGATACTGTCCCCTTTGCCTTAAATAAACTGATAAATAATCTCTTCATACTCCCTAAAAAAATCCAGAACTTTTATAAAGTACAGTTTTGTACCTACCATAAATGTAGATGTCCGAACAGGATAGCATCTGCAGTCATAACAAATGGGTTGTCCTGTCGTCAGGCAGCCCTTCGGTCGGCCGGATCCAAAGTCTGGGTCCGGCTTCGGCTGATGTCGCACTTCACCCGACGTCATCTCTGCTGGTCTTCGGGTATAAAGGCATCAGCCGACGCCATTTTCCTCAGTGTTTCTTGCCCCAGATGCCAGTTGCCCTCTTGGAAAGCTAAATTTTGGATAAATGCCAATGTTTCCAAAAAAGTAGAAGGCAAACACAAAAATAAGCATGTATGTACATATATACAAGCAAATACACCATGAGAGACTGCCCCCAGCTAGCTATTAGGAGGGTAAATACCCTAGGAGTACCACAGAGGGGAAGGAGGGTGGGTAATCCTGACTGCAGATGCTATCCTGTTCGGACATCTACATTTATGGTAGGTACAAAACTGTACTATGTCCTTCAAGGATGCATCTGCAGTCATAACAAATAGGTAGAATACCATAGCTAAACTAGGGGTGGAGGAAGAAAAATTATGGTGTAGTTAGGATCCCTTGCAGTACAGCAGTGGCAAACCCTGCTCGGGATCTAGAGTACAGAGGTAAATTATAATGCTTGGCAAATGTATGCACGGAGGTCCAAGTAGCCGCCTCAATAATGTCCTTGGTTGCCACTCCTCGTAAGAAAGCTGTGGTAGTGGCTGTAGCCCTTGTAGAATGAGGTCTTATGTTCTGTGGAATTGGTTTTCCATGGTAGGAGTAACAGAATCTTATGCAATTTCCTATCCATTTGGAGATTGTCTGTTTGGAAATTGCTTTTCCTTCCCTTCCTGTTGCATAGGCTACTAAAAGCTGGTCAGTTTTCTGTCACCTTTGGTTCTGTCCAGGTAGTAGCGTAACTGTCTATGTACATCCAAGGTATGCAGCAGTCTTTCCCCCCCTGTTCTGTGGATTGGGAAAGAAGGTAGGGAGGTGGATTGCCTGGTTTAAAGACACTCTGGATACCACCTTAGGCATAAATGTAGGATTAGTTCTCATGGACACCCTATCTTGATGGAAGATTAGGAAGGGTTGTACTGCCATTAAGGCCTGTAGTTCCGAAACCCTCCTTGCTGAAGTAATTGCCAGTAGGAAAGCAGTTTTCCATGATAGGTGTTGAAGATCTGCTGTTGCTGCTGGTTCAAATGGAGGGAGTGTCAATTTTTCTAGCACAAAGTTCAAGTCCCATGCTGGTAATGGTGGTTTCCTAGGAGGTTTTACATTCTTGATCCCTCTGAGGAACTGCCTGAGTAGAGGATGCGAAAAGACAGGTGGATCGAGCTGTATTCTGCTGAAATAGCTGATGCATGTATCTTGATGGAGGAATAGGACAGGCCTGTATGTAGAAGCTCTGCCAAGTACTCCAGGATGTTAGCAATATCTATGTTCGACACATCTTTTCCTCTTTCAGTACTCCAAATGACAAACCTTTTCCATTTTCCTGCATAGTTCCTTCTTGTTGAAGGTCTGCGGGCTTCAAGGATAATGTCTTTAACCCTTTGGGATAGGTCTGGGTTAGTTGCTGCTATGTGATGTTCCAGGCAGTCAGTTGCAAGGTTTTTAGGTTTGGGTGCATGATGTTGTAGTTGTTCTGAGTTAACATCAAAGGCATCAGGGGTATTGACCACATTCTCCCGAGACATGCTCCTCAGCAATGGATACCAGTGTTGTCTTGGCCAATTCGGAGCTATCAGGATTATCCTTGGACGTTCCTCTTTGATTTTCAGTAGTACCTTGTGCATCAAAGGAAGGGGTGGAAATGCATATGCTGTCAGGCCTTTCCAACTGAAGGATAGAGAGTCCACCTTCCATGCAAGTGGGTGGTATGTCCTTGTGCAGAATTTTTTGAGCTGGTGATTGAGTGGGGATGCGAATAGGTCTATTTGTGGCATTCCCATTTCTTTGCGATGGCCTTGAAGATGTTCGGGTGTAGCATCCATTCGTGAGCATCCGAGGTGGTTCTGCTTAACATGTCTGCTAGGGTGTTTTCTTTTCCCGGCACAAATATTGCCTGTAACTGGATGTTGTAGCTCAGAGCCATATTCCAAAGGTCCAGAGTCATTCTCCATAGGGGGTATGAATGAGTGCCTCCCTGTTTGTTGATGTACCACATGACTGTGGTGTTGTCTGTCCTTATCATTAAATGGCCTTCTTTGAGGAATGGTCTGAATTTCTGGATTGCTAGTTTTACTGCCAGCATTTCTCTTTGGTTTATGTGCAGGTGCAGCTGGTCTGGAGTCCACAATCCTTGTATGCATTTGTCCAACATGTGCGCCCCCCAGCCTTGGTCTGAGGCGTCTGTTGTGATGGTTTGGCTTGCTTGAAAGTTGTGGAAGGGTAAGCCTGGGTTTGACTGGCATGCTTGAGCCCACCATAGGAACTCCTGTTTCAGGCATGGGATTAGTGGGATTTCGGTTTCTAAGCTGTGCCTGTGTTGAGACCATAAATTCTTTAGGTACCACTGTAGCTTTCTCATATGCAGTCTGGCATGTGGGACCAAGATTATGCATGATGCCATGAAGCCCAAGGCCTGCAGTACTTTTCTTGCTGTTAGTTTGTTATGTTTTGTTAATGCCAAGAAGTAGAGAGGGAGTTGTTTTTGTTTTTCTGCAGTTAGGAACGCCATTTGTTTTACTGTGTCCAATTCCGCACCCAAGAATGTTCTTGTTTGGGATGGTATCAGTCTTGACTTTTGTAAATTGACTGTGTATCCCAGGGCTTGCAGTAAGCAAATGACTCTTTGTAAATCTGTTGTCAGCTTGCTTTTGTTGTCCGCTTGTAACAGGCAGTCGTCCAGGTATGGATAAATTTGGATTCCCTGTAGCCTGCAGTGAGCGATTACTGATGCCAGGCATTTTGTGAATACTCTGGGCACAGTAGATAAACCAAAGGGCAATGCTGAGAATTGATAATGCTCTGATCCTGCAAGAAATCTGAGGTATCTTCTGCAATTTGGTCGTATGGGGACGTGCAGGTATGCCTCCTTGAGATCTAGAGTTACCAGCCAACACTCCTTGCCCAGCATGGGAAGAAGTTGCTGTAGGGTCAGCATTTTGAATTTTGGGACAATGATGTATGTGTTTAAGACGGACAGGTCGAGAATAGGTCTCCAACTTTTCTCTTTTCTTGGTACTAGGAAGAGTCTGGAGTAGAATCCTTTGCCCTGTTCTGTTATTGGTACTCTTTCCACAGCTCTCATCTTTGTTAATTGCTATCTGCTGTAGAGCTTCTGTTTTTGATTTGGAGGTAGGTTTGGCATTCCTCTTTTACTGGTAAGGTGTGGAAGTGGAACCTGTAGCCTTGGTCTATGGTTTGCAAAATCCACTTGTCTTTTGTGATATAGTGCCAATTTTTCGAAAATACGGCTAACTTTCCGCCTAAAGGTGCTGCTATTTGCTCCCTGGTAGGCGGTGTCAGAGCCAAGTCACTGTGATTGTCCTGTTGCAGTGGCAGTGGTTGTGTCTGTGCCTCGGTTATTGCCTTGCCACTGTCGTCCTCTGTAGGCACCTCCTCTAGATTGATTTCTGCCTCTAGAGCGTCTATTCCTGCCTCTTTGAGATTTTGAAGAGTCTGGAAAGGACCAATTTTTGGCAGGCCAGTTCCTGCTAAACCTTGGGGGCTGAACCTGTAAGAAATCCTTAACTGTTTGTACAGATTTTGCCTTCTCTTCCATTTTCTTCATTACTTGCTGAGCAGGTGTACCAAATAGACTGGCCTTATCCATAGGAGCATCTAACAGCTTTGCTTTGACATGATCCGGCAAGACCTGTTCTTTCAGCCATGCATGCCTTCTTATCACTGTGCCAGTCATGGCTGATCTAAATGAAGCCTCCAGTGCATCATAGCCACATTTTAAAGAATGGTTACTAACCTGTTGAATGTTATTCACCATTTCTAAAACATATTTCTTATCTAAGGAGTCATCAGAGGACAGCTTCTTAGTTAACTGATAAAGCATAAACTCTTGGTATTGGATCATATGAAACTGACAGTTTAAAGCTCTAGCTGAGAGAGTAGCAGAGGTGTAAACTTTTTCCCCATCTCTAAGGACCTGGATTCCCTTTCAGAAGGAATAGGGTTTTTTTGCTGAGGTCGAGGCTACTGCCTTAGGCCCCTGGGATATAGTCTCAGGATCTGCAAGTGGGGCCTTGTATAGGTGGTGATGAGTGTCTGGCACCCTGTAAAATCTATCTGGCTTGGCAGGGGCTGGAGGTAAAGTATCAGGAGCAGTGCAAACATCATTAAATGCATCATCCACAACAGGCAGTACTGGAGGTATAGCTAAGGGCCTATGTTGTGGTAAGTGCAGAAAGTCCTAAGCCTTTTTCTTGAATCTGAGAAATCTTGTCCCTGCCATTGGAATTGTTCTCTCATGGCATGTAAGGTTTCCCCAAAGGAAAATTCCTCTGGTGGAGAGGCAGATGGAATGGATTCTTCAGCATCGGAATCTTCATAAGTAGAAAAAGGAGCCTCTGGCTGGTCTGTAATGTCTGAGTCATCCGAAGAATCATCAGAGGACACTGGCTCGGGGGGCTCTGCTCTAGGTCTCTTTTCTGGGGCTGAGAGGCCCTGTCTGGGTGAGATTGGGATCCCCTAATTAAGGATATTAAATCCTCTGCCAGAGTAAGCATTTGTGAACTAGAAGTGGGCCTGTGTGAGAGGGGCTTAACAGGCACTGATTTAACAGTTTTGGCTGCTTTAGCCCTGGCAAAAGCCTTAATAGACATGGCTGCAGGAGGCCTAGCAGCACCACGTGCTGGGGTAGAGACATCCAAAGGGATGGTGTCTGATAAATCACTAGGAACCACAAGTAGTAGGCAAAACTTCTGAGGCCGATTCAACTAAGGTAGCAGGAGCCTCAGTAGTAGTCATGGATTCGGCTGAAGATTGACCGGTTTTCTCGGTTTCGGCCGAAACCGAGACACTCACGGCTTGCTTAACCGTGGTTTCGTCCGAAACCGTGGACCGCGAGTGTCGGTCTTTTTCTTTGCGAACAATTTGGGTAGTCGGAGGATCCGACGGCATAATGTACGCAATATCTGAGCCGAAAAACTGTTCAGCAAACTCCGACCGACGCCTAAGCGTTCGTCGGTTGAAGGAAGCACAGGCCGAACAGGCTGCTACGTCGTGGTCTGGGCCTAAGCAAGGCAGGCAGTAAGAGTGGAAATCTTTATGAGGTATTTGTTTCCCACAAGTTAAACAGTTATTGACTTTTTCTGACATCGGCTGAGGCAAGAAAGAGTCCCCAACGGGTACTTAGCTTTTAGAAGTCTTGAGTAGTATTCGGTAGTAGTAATCTCTGGATCTGACCGACCGGCACTTGCGAACAGCTTCTGCTTCGGGCGTCACGCGGCAAGAAAGACTGAGGAAAATGGCGTCGGCTGATGCCTTTATACCCGAAGACCAGCAGAGATGACGTCGGGTGAAGTGTGACATCAGCCAAAGCCGGACCCAAACTTTGGAATCCGGCCGACCGAAGGGCTGCCTGACGACAGGACAACCCATTTGTTATGACTGCAGATGCATCCTTGAAGGACATCTACAACTGACACCCTATACTCCTGCTACCTGTAAGAGATTGTTTTCAAAAAACTATTTCAGGAAGTTTGAACTCAATGCCTGAATATAGTACACAAACTGATAATTTCAAACACTTCAAAAATTCCATTTATGCCCATCTAGTTAATGAAAATAAATGCATCTGCTTCAGAGATACAAGTTAACTCCCTCCTTTTACATCGGCCTTCATCAGTTATTAAGAGTAAACATTTAAATTTGTTACAATATCCTCATCATAATCCCCCCTTCTTTTTCAAACTTTTATATACCACTGCAAAATTTATATCCACTCAGTTCACTGGAGCCAGCTTTTTATATATTTGAAAATTTGGCTTACATGTACTTCACTCAATTCATCTGAACTATATGTATAGTGTAGCTGATTATAAGATATGCCTATAACATTTTTCATTGCTTCTTAATAACATTTGACATGTTAAAATACACAATACTTTGTATGTGCTTTGCTTTTATAGAACTACATGCTTTTGTCTGCATTTTGGATTTGCCCATTGGGCCCAGGCTGTGGCTGAAAAGGGTCCTCATACCAGACTACCTGGTTAACAAACGTAAATGTCTCATCCCAAGGATGGCACCGTAAGGACAGCAGCACCACTTCAGACCACAATGTCAGTTCTGGTACATGAATCCTAACTACCTGGTGCTGGGATAAAAGACACAGCCTTCTGCTCCTTCCAACATCAGAGGCAGGGTGTGCAACCATCTGAACCACAGACACTTGTCTTCGATTGCTACTACTATGCTGAGTTTTTACCTGAAGGACTTCTTGATGTAGGTTCTGTTGCATTGCTTTTACGGCTAAAAATGAAGTTTGCATTTCTTTCACATTTATATGGAAGAGTGTCATTTTGGAAAGTGAAATTCCCAAAACTGCTATAAAGTGCCCCCCCCCAGCACAATTTGAAGCACAAATGGTGAGAATGTTGAGGATATGAATGTATTCCCCGGCACAGACCAAGAATTACTAGGAAGCCATATACTGCAGTTTGGCAAGTGTTAGGAGGACTAGAAAGTGCTCCAGTATGGGTCTGTTTTTGACTCTACAAATATATATATTTTTTAACAGCTACAGAGCTTGTTCTCATAGGAAATGTGTTTAGTACCACAATGTCACAGGAAGGCATGAATTCACAGGAAGACTTGAATTCCAGAAGCTGGAGTCTTTGCTGGGGTAGCTGAAGCAAACTTTTACTCATTTATAAATATTTATCTCACTGATTCTATCTTCAAGCAGACAATGCTGCCAAACAGACCTTGGAACTGAATTCATAACAGGTGAATGATAACATTTATCTCAGCTGACTACAATCTCTAAGCAGCACTGTGGTGGTATAAGTGTGAATCAACCAGTCATTATCAAGCAGGTTATGTCCATGGATGGGAATGTCTGGATTTACAGAGCCCTTAACTAAGCAAACAAATGGAGCTACGTGCACTATATTTCAGAGACTGAGAAGAGAAAAAAGCTCATAACTAAATGAAACTGGCTCAGGCAACAACTCAAAATGTTCTGTGAAAAATGTAGTGATGTATTAATACACGAAAACAAAATTTCCTTTACCAGAATAACCACAAAAAAAATGCTGATTAAGAAGGGGTTAAGTAGACTTCAGCACTAACTTCTCTGATTAGAGTTTGACAGGTCTGCTACAGGCAACTGTCCACACAAAGGACCCTGAATAAAACCCTTTCTTTTTGGCAAACTGGTACATCTCAAAAGCAAACCTAAGAGAGGCAAAATTCTACAGCACAGAACATGGAAAATATTTTAAGAACCAATATACATCTGAAATCTGCTGGCAGTTAGATTCTAAAGACTCCCTTATCTAGACGGGTGGGCCAGACTCAAGGGGAGAAATGCTGCAGGAAAGCCACTAGCCCCTTAATTTTTTAAGTGCAAGTCTGTGTACAGACATACACACTGAAAAGCAATTCTATAAACTGGAGGGGAAGCCAGCGCTAATGCCTCAATGGATGCTAGTACTTTCACTAAAGACCCGATTGAGAAAGGTAGCAGCAGAGATTCAGAAACCATTTAAATGTAGCAGTTTTGTGAAAAGAATATAGCCTTTTCTATTTTTCCTTTCTAGACTTTAACTTCCACCACAGATTTGCTTTAAAAGTCTTAAACTTGTTTTGCAAAATAAAATCATCTAATTAATGTGATAGTGAAAGACTGCTTTTTTGCCTTTTAGCTTAAAGTGATGAGAAATCTGGTAAATTAAGTTAAAGCATTATTAAAGAATCACTTCAGATGCACTGGATGTCTTTCATTTCCTATCAGATTTCATTCCGTTCTTTTCACATTCTTTATTAAGAGACTAATGCTACAAAGCCTCTGATTTTTGGTAAACATAGTAAATTTTTTACACACATGCAAGTATACGGAATGTATACAGGCTCAAAGATCTTTACGCCTATTTAAGCAAAAAAAACATTACTTACCAAAGTAATCATCTAACGTTGATTTGAATTTTTGCAACCCATCAGAATTTTAAGGCTTGGTTGCAAATTTGACTAACTACATTCTGACTGAAGATATCTCACTAGCTGTACTCTGATTTCTGTACACACTGTGCTTACACAAGCCCAGACACTCCTGCAGGAAACTACTCGTTTTAGTTTTCAACATGTAAATTAAGTCACTGCTCAGCTGCATCTACTTAAGAGGCCTAAGCTCCTTAGGCAGTCCTTGTAGCTCATGCCTCTCAACCTTTTATTACCGTTTGTAAATCTTCTCTCCATATTCCTAGACACATCTTCTATACGCTTTGGTGTGTGTGCAGCCCTTAACATGTTCCTACATAGCCTAGCTTAAATTTACTTAATCTAATGTAAAAATCATTATTTCTGGATCATTTGTCTTGATCTACTACTTTATTTACAGTATCAGAGTGCAAGTTATTATGCTCTTTATACATTAGGGCTTTATTAAATTTGTATACCCAGATCCTTTTAAAATAGCAGAATCAGACATTTTATAACTCATATCAAGCAACCTACACTCAAAATGATCATTCATTCATTAAGTTATTACTTCATTAACATTACCTGCCCATATAATCACTTAAACTTGTAATGTTCTTATCCTCTTCACATGCAATATTTTCTCTAAATTTTAAAACATAAGCGTAAACACAGCAGATAATGCTATTTGGAAAAGTACAGTTGTGTACCTACCATAAATGTAGATGTTAGAGAGTATTCACTGTTGCAGTCATTACTCTCGGGTTATCCTGCTGGCAGGCTACCCTCGGTCGGCCAGAATTCCAAAGTCTAGGTCCGGCGTCAGTTGCTGTCGCCTCTTCCCTGACGTCAGTGCTCCAGGGGTATAAAAGATGCAGCCAACGCCATTTTCTTCGGTTTTTCTTGCCCCAGATGTCAGGTGCCCTCAAATTGGTAGGCGGAAAAATATGCCAATAAAAATGCATGCACAAAAATAACATTTCCTTCATCTACAAGCAAATACACCAAATAGGTTGTATAGGATAGAGAAGTGCAGATAAGTCCCAGCAAGGAGAAGGGGGATGGTGGATGGGTAACCTGGACTGCAACAGTGAATACACTCGAACATCTACATTTATGGTAGGTACACAACTGTACTATGTTCATCGTGTTTCACTGTTGCAGTCATTACTCTTGGGTTGAATCCCAAAGCTGAGGAAGGGTGGCTGGGCTAAATAGGATTAGGAGAGGCTATGAGGCCCTGCAGGACTGCAGTGGCAAAGCCTGCTCTGGACTTAGAGTAAAGAGGCAAGTGGTAGTGCTTTGTGAAGGTGTGCACTGAACTCCAAGTTGCAGCCTCTAAGATATCTTTGGTTGGTACTCCTCTGAGGAAGGCTGCTGAAGTGGCTGCTGCTCTGGTGGAATGAGGCCTAATGCCCTTAGGCACTGATTTGGCATGTTGAAAATAGCAGAAACGGATGCAATGGCCTATCTATTTAGAAATAGTCTGTTTTGAGATAGCCTTTCCTTGTGATCCTGCAGCATATGACACTAAAAGTTGCTCAGTCTTTCTGAAAACTTTTAGTTCTGTCCAGGTAGAAACGTAACTGCCTGTGTATGTCCAAAGAATGCAAAAGTTTCTCACCCTTGTTCTGTGGATTAGGATAAAAGGTTGGCAAGTGAATGGTTTGGGTTAAGGGCCACACTGGACACCACCTTAGGCATAAATGTCGGGTTTGTCCTCAGAGAAACCCTGTCTGGATGAAAAATTATGAAAGGTTCCACAGCCATGAGTGTTTGTAACTCTGAGACCCGTCTTGCAGAGGTTATTGCTAGGAGCAGAGCTGTTTTCCAGGATAAGAATTTTACATCTGCTGTTGATGCTGGCTGAAAAGGAGGCAGTGTGAGTTTTTCAAAAACATAATTGAGGTCCCAGGCCGGAATTGGTGCTCTCCTTGGAGGCCTAATGTTTTTGGCCCCTCTGAGGTACTGCCTTATTAAAGGATGAGAAAAGATAGGTGGTTCCATATTGTAATGGGCTGAAATGGCAGAGGCATGAATCTGAACTGATGAGAAGGAAAGGCCTTTGTTCAGCATCTTAGTTAGGTATTGTAAAATCTGAGGGATATTTGGTACACACGTGTCAATGCCTTGTTCCTGGTTCCAAGCACAGAATCGCTTCCATTTTTCTGCATAAGATTTTCTGGTACTGGGCCTCCTGGCCTCCAAGATAACATCCATAACAGCTTTTGAAAGAGGAGTGTTCTGAATGGCTACATTATCCGCCATGCTACCAGATTTAAGGTCCTTGTACAAAATCTCTGCAATTGGCAATTGTGAGGGTAGGCAAATAGATCTATGTCTGGGAATCCCCATTTCCTTATTATCATGCTGAAGACTTGTGGAATCAGTTTCCATTCGTGGGGATCAATGTGGTTTCTGCTTAGTTTGTCTGCCAGAGTATTTGTTTTTCCTGGCAGGAATTGTGCTTGCAGGTGAATTTGGAAAGCCAATGTTGTGTCCATAAGGTCACTGCTTGTCTGTATAGGGGGTAGGAATGTGTACCTCCCTGCTTGTTTATGTACCACATGACCGTAGTGTTGTCTGTCTTTATCAGTAACTGTCCTGGATGAAGCAGGTCCTTGAAAGCTGTCAGGGCATTTTGAACAGCTAGCATCTCTTTTTGATTGATGTGAAAATGCATCTGGTTTGCAGACCATGTGCCCTGAATACATTTTCCTGCCATATGGGCTCCACAGGCATAATCTGATGCATCCATTGTCAGTGTCTGTATGGCTGTGGGTAAACTGAATGGAAGACCCTTGTTGTGGTGACTGGCTTCTGCCCACCATCGAAATTCCAGTTGAAGGCAGGGAATGAGTGCAATTACTGTCTCCAGGCTGTGACAATGCAGAGTCCAACCACTTTTTAGGTACCATTGTAGTTTCCTCATATGCAGTCTGGCATATGGAATTAGTAGAATGCAAGATGCCATGAAACCCAAGGCCTGCAGGATTTTCCTTGCAGATAAGTGGGTTTGTGTTGCCAAATTCTTGAAGTAGTCAGATGCTTTTGTTTGTCTGGCGTGAGATAAGCCATCTGGGTAGTTGTATTTAAGCTTGCACCCAGGAAAATTATCTCTTGAGAGGGCACTAGGTTTGATTTCTTTTCGTTTACCGTGTACCCTAGGCCAATTAGTAATCTTTTTACAAACGCCAGATGCTTCAGAAGAATGTCTTTGTTCTCTGCCTGAATTAGGCAGTCGTCCAAGTAGGGATATATCTGAATTCCTTTTTGTCTGCAAAATGCCATTACTGGTGCCAGGCATTTTGTGAAGACCCTGGGTGCAGCAGATACGCCAAAGGGCAGTGCAGAGAATTGGTAATGCATTGAGCCAGCTATGAATCTGAGGTATCTTCTGCAAGATTGTCTGATTGGGACATGCAGGTATGCCTCTTTCAGGTCCAAAGTTACGAGCCAAGCCTTCTTGCCCAGCACGAGCAGTAGCTGCTGTAGAGTCAACATCTTGAATTTTGGAACTTCCAGAAATGTATTTAAAACTGACAGGACCAGTATTGGTCTCCAGGTTTTGTCCTTTCTGGGTACTAGAAAAAGTCTGGAGTAAAATCCTTGCCCCTGCTCTTGTTGTCGTACTTGCTGAATGGCCCTCATGTCCATGAGGGCTGTAATTTGTTTTTGCCCATTGATTGTATGGCAGGTCTGGCATACCTTTTGACCTTGGTAGGGTGTGAAAATGGAACCTGTAGCCTTGGGACACTATGTTCAGGACCCATTTGTCTTGGGTAACCATTTGCCAATTTGTTGAAAAAAGTGCTAGTTTTCCCCCTAAGGGGACTGCCAAAAGAAAAGTGCTTGGATCTGGAAGAGGGAAGTCATTGGGACTGTTTCCTGTAAGGTTGTGATTTGTCTTCTCCGCTTTTAGAGGTAGGCGCACCCCATTGTTTAGGCCTGTATGAGCCTTGGGGCTGAGATCTGCCTCTGGGACGCCTGTATCTGCCTCTTTGTGGTCTGACACTGGAAAGGACCAATTTTTAGTGGGCCAGTTCCTGCTAAACCTGGGTGGCTGCACCTGTAACAAATCCTTGACTGTCTGCATGGATTTTGCTTTATCCTCCATTTTTTTTAAACACCTCTTCTGCTTTAGTACCAAACAAAGTTTCATGCTGTAATGGTGCATCTAATAATTTTGCTTTAACATGATCAGGCAGATTCTGTTCCTTTAACCAAGCATGCCTTCTAATAACAGAACCTGTAACAGCGGCCCTGCAAGAGGCCTCCAGTGAATCATAGCCACATTGCAAAGTATGCTTTCCCACTTGTTCAGTTGCATGCAATAAAATCCTGCAATTCTTTGTTCTCTGAACCTTCAGTATTTGTCAACAATTTCTGTTTAAGCAGTGACATTAAATATTGCTGATATTTAAACATATGAAACTGACAATTTAAAGCCCTTACAGCCAGGGTAGCAGAAGTGTAGACTTTTTTCCCCCATCTGTCTAGAGCCCTAGAATCCCTGTCAGAGGGGACAGGGTTTTTTGCAGTGGAAGCTTTAACCCCTTTGGGACCCTGAGATATAGTTTCTGGGTCAGCAGCGGGGTTTTTAATATAGAAATTTATGAGAATCCGAGACCCTGTAGTACCTGTCTGGCTTAGCAGGTGCAGGGGGTAAAGAGTCAGGGGATAGGCCGGACTCTGAAAATACATCATCTACAATATCCAGGACAGGTGGGATAGCAAGGGGGTCTGTGCTGAGGAAGTAGCAGAAAGTCTCTGAGCCTTTTCTTAGATTCAGAATAATCTTGGCTCTCCCAGTGGAAATGCTCCCTCATGGTATGCAGGGTTTCCCCAAAAGAATAATCCTCAGGAGGAGAGGCTGAAGGAATGGATTCTTCAGCATCAGAATCCTCATAGGGAAGCATGGATTAATCCTGTTCAGAAGAGGAATCAGAGAAAATAGAAACCTGATTAGAAGAATCATACTCATTCTCTTGCCTAGGCCTCTTATCAGGAGGGGGATGGGAGCCCCTGATCAAACTAATTAGGTCTTCGGCCATTTTGAGCATCTGTTTTTTTAGGAATGGAAGTCTGAGAAGGAGAATGCTGTACTTGTTTCTTTGTCTTTAGAGCTGCTTTAGTCTTTGAAGCTGAAGATGGCTTAATATATATTTGTGTAGGTCTGAAGACACCCTCAGAAGCCAATACCTGCTCAGTGGCTCTGGACCCATCTGAGGGAATGATTTCCGAGTGTCCAATACCTTGAGTTTTCAGAGGCCCAGTTGGGTCCACGTGGGAATCGGAAACGGCCTGTGGCTCTGAGGTAGCAGGCGCCAGGGGCTGCGAAAGCGCCTCACTGAGAACGGCAAACCGGCAAATGGCCAAGCAGAGGTTTAGTAGTCGGTTTTGGACCTCGGAATGCATTCTTTTCCTTGTCCTTGCGTTTTTTTGTAAATTCCGGTTGTTGGCTGGTCTAACGGCATTATATAATTAAATCTTTTGCCAAAGTACTGAAATGCAAAATCAAACCGACGCTTGATAGTGCGTTGGTTAAATCTAGCACAAAACAGACAGCTAGCAACATTGTGATCAGGGCCTAGGCAAGGAATACAGTAAGAGTGAAAATCCTTAGGAGGTATTTGCTTCCCACAAGAAATACAATTGTTAACTTTTTCTGAAATCGGTCTGGAGCAAGAAAAAAAAGTTTCCCCAACGGGGTACTTAGCTTAATGAAGACTTCAGTTCTGAAATTCGGATTTGAAAATCTCAGGAGTAGGCCGACCGGCACTTGCGAACTGCTTTTGCTTCGGGCACCGTGCGGCAAGAAAGACTGAAGAAAATGGCGCCGGCTGCATCTTTTATACCCCTGGCGCACTGACTTCAGGGAAGAGGCGACGGCAACCGATGCCGGACCTAGACTTTGGAATTCTGGCCGACCGAGGGTAGCCTGCCAGCAGGATAACACAAGAGTAATGACTGCAACAGTGTAACACGATGAACATCTGCAAGTCAGTCATGCATAGGTCAAAAAGGTATGGACGAAGAACTGACCTTTATAGCATACACCCAACTCCCTTATAATATTCAGAATTTCAAGTAAAGCACTAGGGTCTGGGAAGAAACCAGGAAAATAAACGGAACAAAATTTAGTGGTAGTCCCATTTATCACAAGCATGGTTGTTAAATTGCAGTGCGGATAAATAAGTTTTTTGAAAAGAAAAAAGTAACAAGAGTTTAAACAGTTACTGACTGAAAATTCTTGGCTAAACTACTAAAAAAATTCACTGCGGAAAAAAAAAACACAGCTAAATAAAATACTTTCACAAAGGAGCCTAAAGTACTGATATTATATACAGAACTCATGGAAAATGGAGACCTCAGGAGTGGGCAATGGTCATATACAAGGTGACTTCAGAATATTAAAAAAAATACTGTCTGGATGAAGACTAGGGTCAGGAGGAAAGCACATATTAAAACTGTAATCATCAAATCACTCCTGAAGAACGATAACAACCTGTCCTATTTTCCAAAGTTAATGCTCAATTCTATAAAGCCTGCTTTGGTCAAACCTGTAAGAATAGAAAAGCAATCCATACTACATTAAACATTTGTATAGATTTTAAACAGGAGGCGCAAAGCTTCTTCTCACCATTGTATGAGGTAAAGCTTACTGCATTCGCCTTGAATATGTCACCACATCAACTTCAGTGAATTTACACATCATATAACTGTGAAAATCACGAACAGCCGTTTTCACACAGGGAAACAATGTTGTTGGCCAAACTAAAAAAAAAAAAAGTTGTACACAGAAAGCAAGTGGAGGCTTTGCCCCCCCCCCCACACACCCCCTGATGTGGGAGGCTGTGCTCCCTACATCCCCGTAACTAAATATACCAACTCCAAGATCACTCTATATTGCAAAAAGGTTGAGGGACTAAACTAACAAATTAGGAGGATGGCACCATCTAGATTTCATTTTATCCTCTGGTGCAAATTGAGTGCATATTTTTCCTTAATCAAATCATCGAAGAATTCTACAACTATACAGTCTTCTGAAACATACAGGCCTATAAAACACATTACTGAAGACAATTAAAAATTTTTACCAAGGTGCATAGAATTCCACAAGAATGATGTCAGCATTATTCACCACATCATCAAAGTTGTCTTTTGTAAGGACCAAAGTAGCTTCAGGAGGTGGTATCCAGTCTGGCTGAGACACTTCTTTCACTTTAGAGACTATTGCTGTAATGCAAATAAAATTTATGATAAACATGACACATACCAGATATAAATCTACTCCATCATTACACAAACTACAATGAGAGAAGTAAAATGCCTACAACAAAAAGATATGCTCAGATCAGTTAATCATTCAAAACCCTTCTGTCTGTCGAGAGGAAAAATGCAGTTTCGCTGGAAGTGAAAGGAAAAAAATCTTAACTCTGAGATCATAAATTCCTAACAATCCATCAGCTAATAGAGAATTACAATAACCCCTCCACGACCTTTACAATGTAACAAAAAAAAAACTGCTGGAGTATTTACATATAATATCTAAATTACTGCTAAATACATGTTAATGCTACATACCTTCTTCTGTTCTTGCACCATCATAATCTACTGGCTGTCCCTTCTTCAGAATTTTAATTGTGGGATAACCACCGACTTCAAATCTGCTTGCTATTGCAGTCTCTGCAGTGGCATCAACTTTAGCCACTGGTATAGGGGGATCATTTTCCTTCAATGTTTTAGCAATTTTTTCATATTCTGGTGCAAACTGTTTACAGTGACCACACCTACAACAGATAAATTAATGGTTATTACACAAGAGTACCACTGTATTGCATTATATTGTTTCTGCCTTAAAGCATGGGCTGATCAAGCCCACCTACCCAAGCAGCAAGCAATAAATAAAAACACAAGATTTTCTATTTTTCTTGCATTTTCTCAGTTTGTTATAAAATGCTTTCCCACTTCCTATAATGAAAACTACTGGAAGGAAAGAAAACAGTCTGTTTTGGAAAATTACACAATATTCAAATACCTACAAGGAGAAAAAAAGTTATGGGAAGTATTCAAATTAAGAAACAAGCTACTAAGCCACTACTCCACTTGTAAGTTTAAGCACACTTGGGGTGTGAGGCAGCGGGATGCTGTTCTACAATCTGATCTTATGACACAAGGAAGCCTCATTACAGTGAATCCCTCATTAAATATCACAGCCTAGTTTTAGCTTTACAAAGAACAGGATTACCAAGCAGACTAATGCCTTGGACAGAGGGTCTTATAAGACATTCTTTCAGAACCATAGCTCCAAAACATTCTCTAGACCCGACAGCAAACCCTACCATGTAAGTGTTAAAGATGTGACAAGGGTTAGACAAAGATACAGTAACAAAGACCTCATCCAAATCCACAGTGAGAAACAATTTATTAACAAGACTACAATGTGAGAACAGGCCTTCAGGGTACAAGGAACGATATCTGAATACTTTTCATAAGTGAAAATGCAGCTGGTCTAACATATGAAAGATAAATTGAGTACAGACTCTACTAATACTTTGTCAATTTGCAAAAAAAAAAAACAAAATCATCTGTCTTCGAGGAGTCCATCGCGATGGTACAGCATCTTAACTGCCGCAGCGATCTAAGGTATTCAAAATCACATCCCTGCATCAGAGAACTAAGAACAATAGATGAATAAACTAGTTCAGCTTGCCTAAGTTGGCTACTCTAGAAATGAATGCCAAGCTGATTCATGAAGTAACCTTGTTTTTGTGGAAAGTGATAAAAAATAAAGATGACTAGAAAGTGCAGACTTCAAAAATACTTCTGGATGAAGTCACTAATGTCAACTTCCAATAAACTGAATTAAAAGTTGAATATTGGCCTTGAAAACATTTGTGTCGGGTAGATTACTGTAACAGTATTATGTTTGAATGGTCGCTGCTGCAGTAGCCTAAGATTTATGGGTAGATTGCCATAGTTTGGAAGAACTAGGAGGAGGAGGAGGAAAAGAAGGGTCCAGGAGACCCTGGAGAATGGTGCTACAAAGCCTGCCCTAGACCTGGAGAAGGAATTTTATAGTGCTTTGCAGAAGTTTGCATAGAAGACCAAGTTTCTGCTTCTAGAATGCCTCTACAATCCCACCTTTCCAAAAAGCCATACATGAAGCCAATGCCCTGCTACAGTCAGCCTTAAACCTGCCTGGAACAAATTTTCTGTGGTGGGAATAAAACAGTAATACCATGAGACAACCATTTGGAAATGGACTAGTTTGACACAGAAAATAAGCAACCAATCAGAAGTTCTGAAAGATTTTGTTCTGACAAGATAATACCAGAGTTGTCTGTGGACATCCATGGTATGAAGTATCCTTTCTCCCTTAATTTTGGTTTCTGGAAAGAAGATGGGAAAGAGACTGGTTTAAGGTAAACTTGGATATCACTTTAAGCATAAAAAAAGAGGGATTAGTTGTCAAAATAGCTACATATTTGTGGATAATGAGAATACTGACCCACCATTAAGAGCTTGAAACTCAGATACCCAGAGTGGTTAGAGCAAACAAAACCGTTTCCATGTTAAGAACCTCAACTTAGAAAGATGAGCTGGTTCAAATGGAGCAAGTGCTAGTTTTTCTAGCACAAAATTAGGATCCAAACCAATGGGTAAATAAGAAACTATTCAGTAAAAACTGCATGAAACATGCATGTCCACAGCTAGTGGGGTTTGGCTTTATTGTCTTAAATGTAACCATAAAGACAAAGTAAAAATAAAAATCAAGGAAACTCTAGCTTGGATGGGTTTTCTTGCATTTTTTACAAAATTAAGATCCCAAGGAGGAGCCACTAGCTTTCTGGGAGACTTTTTATGCAGAGCCTCTTTCAAAAGCATTTTGAGAGGAGAATGCACTGAAAGAGGGGCATCCATAGACAGATGTGCTGAAATGCAAGATATATGAACCTAGAGTGCGGATTAAGACAAACCATAGAATAAGTTACACAAATACTGTGAAACCAGAGAAACACTAGCCCTGAATGTGTGCTGGTTCTTTTGTTAACACTAGTTAGAAAACCTTTTCCATTTGCTAACGTATGATTTTCTAGTAGGAGTCTTTCTTGCCTCCATCAATACCTGCTGCCCAACCTTCGGAAAAAGGTACTAAAAAGACATTAAAACATCACCCAAACAGTGAACTGCAGTTGCTTAGGGTCAGGATGGGTCAAATACCAGTGATCTTGTACAAGTAAATCCAGTCTGCAAAAAACTTGTAGTAATTGCCCCTGGCTATTTCCAAAATAAGGAAGAACCACTGTTGCTTTGGCTAGAAGGGAGTCACTACAATGATCTTTGGGGAGTCCTGAATCTTCAAAAGTACCCTGGAAATCAGTGGAAATGGTAAAAAAAGTGTATAGAAACATTCCTGTCTGAGGAAAGAAAAGAAGCCATCTGTCTTCAGACCTTCTTACATGGTGTCCTGGACAGAATTTTGCCACTTGCTTGTTTACAGAGAAGGCACAAAGATCTACTGGAAGTGCTCCCCACAGAAAGATCAACTCTTGGAAGACCATCTGATTAATTTTCCATTTCTGAGGGTCTATCCTAGTCCTGCTCAGCTTCTGATCCACACAGTTTTGCTTTGATAGGATGCAAGATGCCAGTAGGGCGACACTGTGCTACAAAGCTATATCTCATGCTAATATGGCTAGTCTCTGTACAGAAGGCAAGATCCATTTCCCCTTGCTTGTTTATGTATCACAGCACCGTAGTGTTGCCTATAAACATCTGAATAAGTCCTGGGGACCACAAATGACTCAATCAACAGCATTTATTAGAGCTAGCATCTGTTTTATGTTGCTGTGTTTTTGTCTAGCTTTTCAGTTCCAAAGACCTGGCACTTTTATGCTGTTCCCCAAGCAAAGTCTGAGGTGTCTGTTGTGACAGACTGTGTTGGAGGAGGAAAGAAGAATGGGTGACCTGGATTTTGAGAAATTTTGTGTCTCCACCACAATCTCCCTTTTCACAAAAGTGGAATTTATAAAGGCAATGGGTGTTGATGCTGTGACACAGAGATTTCAGATACCACTGTATCTTTCTCATGATACCCCTTTCCAGACTCCACATGAAAATCATAGATGCTATGAGATTCAGACTAGTACAGTTTTGTACCTACCATAAATGTAGATGTTAGAGTGCTAATACAGCTGCAGTCATAACAGATGGGGTTCTCCTGCCGTCAGGCGGGTCCTCGGTTGGCCAAATTCCAAAGTCTAGGTCCGGCGTCGGTGGTCGTCGCTTCTTCCCTAATGTCAGTGCGACAGGGGTATAAAGGAACCAGCCGACGCCATTTTCTTCAGTTTTTCTTGCCCCAGATGTCAGGTGCCCTCAGAAGGAAGGCAATACATAAATTTGTGTAATAATGCAGTGCAATATAATCAAAATACAGTAGTTGCAAGCAAATACATCATAAATGAATACCCCAATCAGGTTGTATGAGGATGTGCTAGCCTATAGGCCTGTCCCAAGAGGGGAAAGAAGGAGGGAGGGAAACCTGGACTGCAGCTGTATTAGCACTCTAACATCTACATTTATGGTAGGTACAAAACTGTACTATGTTCATCGTGCATACAGCTGCAGTCATAACAGATGGGTAGAATCCCAAAGCTAAGAAAGGGGTGGTAGGCACTAGGTGGAACTAGGAGGAGCCAGAATGCCCTGCAAGACTGCAGTGGCAAAGCCTGCTCTAGATTTGGAGTATAATGGTAGGTTGTAGTGCTTGGAGAAGGTATGCACAGAACTCCAAGTGGCTGCTTCCAAAATATCCTTGGTAGGAACTCCTCTGAGGAAGGATGCAGAGGTGGCTGTGGCCCTGGTGGAATGAGTTCTAATGCCTGTAGGTACAGATTTGCCATGAAAGGAATAACAAAAGCGTATGCGGTGGGCTATCCATTTTGAGATTGTCTGTTTGGAAATTGGCTTTCCTTGAGCTCCTAATGCATAGGCCACAAAGAGCTGTTCTGATTTTCTGAAAGGCTTTGTTCTGTCCAAATAATAACGCAGTTGTCTGTGGATGTCCAAGGAATGTAGTAATCTCTCCCCTTTGTTTTGAGGATTAGGATAAAAAGTAGGTAAATGTATGGCCTGATTTAAAGCTACCCTGGATACCACTTTAGGCATAAAGGACGGGTTGGTTCGTAAGGAAACTCTGTCCTGATGGAAGATAAAAGGCTGGACAGCCATGAGAGCCTGTAGTTCTGAAACTCTACGAGCTGAGGTGATAGCCAGAAGGAAAGCTGTTTTCCAGGACAAATATTGCAAATCTGATGAGGCAGCTGGCTCAAAGGGAGGCAAGGTCAGTTTTTCCAGAATGAAATTAAGATCCCAAGCAGGTGGTTGTTGTTTTGAGGGTCTTAAATTCTTCTTAGCCCTGAGGAGAACTGAGAGAGTGAAAGGTGGATCAGTGTTGTATTCTGCAGAAATGGCTGAGGCATGGATTTTGATGGAGGAGAAAGAAAGTCCACTGTTTAGCAGTTCAGCCAAATATTGTAGTATTCGAGGTAAATTCAGTTTTCCAGGGTCCTGGCCCTTTTTCTCATTCCAATCACAAAAACGTTTCCATTTTGCGGAGTAAGCTTTTCTAATTGATGGCCTTCTGGCCTCCAAAATGACATCCTGCACCTCCTTGGAGAGTAGAGCCTGCTGTGATGCTAAGGAATCTTCCATGCGGCTAGATTGAGTGTCTTTAGCTGACTGTGAAGAGTTTTGAAGCTGTGCTGAGTCAGAAGAAGAGGCATTAGAGGCAGGGTCCATGGTGGAGAATGCGTCAGGCTCCTCAGGAGTGGGTACCAGTGTTGCCTTGGCCAGTCCGGAGCAATGAGGATCATCTTTGGTCTGTCTGCTCTGGTCTTCAATAGAACTTTGGGCAGCAGAGGAAGAGGTGGGAAGCCATAAACTGTCATTGATGTCCAACTGAATGAGAGAGCGTCCACTCTCCAGGTCGTTGGATGGAAGATCCTTGAGCAGAATTTTGTCAATCGATGATTTTTGTGGGAGGCAAAGAGATCTAAGTCTGGCCTTCCCCATTCTTGGATTATTTCTGTAAAAACTTTTGGATGTAACTTCCATTCTTGTGGATCTGTCATATTCCTGCTTAGGTTGTCTGCCATCGTGTTTTCCTTGCCTGGCAAGTACTGTGCTTGTAGTTCCATTTGTAAGTCCATGGCCATGATCCAAAGTGACATGGCCAGTCTGCATAGGGGGTAAGAATGTGTTCCTCCCTGCTTGTTTATGTACCACATAACTGTGGTGTTGTCCGTTCTTATCAATAGTTGACCTGGTTGTAGAAGGTCCTTGAAAGCTATAATAGCATTTATTACTGCTAGCATTTCTTTTTGATTGATGTGAAGATGCTTTTCTTTTTGGGACCATTTGCCCTGAATGCACCGATCTGTCATGTGCGCCCCCCAGGCGTAGTCCGAGGCGTCTGTTGTGATGACTTGATTTGCTTGAGGCTTGCTGAATGGGAGACCTGTGTTTGTTTGACATGCTTGAGCCCACCACAGAAATTCCTTTTGCAGACATGGAATTAGTGGTATTATTGTTTCCAAGCTGTGGCTGTGTTGAGACCATATGTTTTCCAGGTACCATTGTAGTTTCCTCATATGCAGCTTTGCACATGGGATTAGTAAGATGCAAGATGCCATGAATCCCAGAGCCTGCAGGATTTTCCTTGCAGTCAGCCTGGTGCAATTTGCTAGTGTTCTGAAGTATTGAATTAGTTGCCCTGCTTCTCTGGCGTGAGGTAGGGCATCTGGGTGTTTGTGTCCAAATTGGCACCCAGGAAAATTATCTTCTGAGAGGGTATTAGCCTTGATTTCTTTTTGTTGACTGTGTATCCCAGAGAGTTCAATAACATTATTACATAAGCCAGATGTTTCAGAAGAATGTGCTTGCTGTCCGCTTGGATCAGGCAGTCGTCCAAATAGGGATATATTTGTATCCCTTGAAGTCTGCAGTAGGCAATTACTGATGCCAGGTATTTTGTGAATACTCTGGGAGCAGTAGATAAGCCAAAGGCCAATGCAGAGAATTGATAATGGGTTGAACCTGCAAGGAATGTGAGGTATCTTCTGCAATTTTGATTGATTGGGACATGCAGGTATGCCTCCTTGAGGTCCAGTGTTACCAGCCAAGACTCCTTGCCCAGCATGGGAAGAAGTTGCTGTAGAGTGAGCATCTTGAATTTTGGTACGAGTAGAAATGTGTTTAGGATGGAGAGATCCAAAATAGGTCTCCAATCTTTTCCATTCCTTGGCACCAGAAATAGCCTGGAATAAAAACCTTGACCTTGTTCGTGCGTAGGTACCTCTCGAATAGCTTTCATGTTTATGAGATCTGTAATTTGCCTTTGTGCCTCTGCCCTTTGATTGTGTGGCAGGTTTGGCATGCCTCTCATTTTTGGAAGGGTGTGAAACTGGAATTTGTAGCCTCTGTTTATAATGTCCAGGATCCAGTTGTCCTTTGTGACAATATGCCAATTTTTTGTAAATAATGCCAGCTTTCCTCCTAAGGGGGCCGCCATTTGAGACCTGGTTGGCATGCAAAGGGGAAAGTCATTGGGTTTGCTTTCTGAAAGATTTCGAGTTGTCCTCACCACCTTTTTGTGTAGGAGTTTGCCATTGTCTGCCTCTATACGATCCTTGGGATTGTCCTCTGCCCCTCGGGCGCCTGTATCTGCCTCTTTGGGGTCTGTCTGTGGCAGGAAAGGACCAGTTCTTGGAAGGCCAATTTCTACTAAAACGTGGGGGTTGAACCTGTAGAAATTCTCACACAGTTTGCATTGATTTAGCCTTGTCCTCCAGTTTCCTTAATACTTCCTCAGCGTTAGCACCAAATAGTACATCCTTTTGAAGAGGGGCGTCTAGTAATTTAGCTTCGACATGATCAGGCAAGGCTTGTTCCTTGAGCCAGGCATGCCTACGTATGACTGATCCTGTAACAGCAGCTCTACATGAGGCCTCCAGAGCATCAAAACCACATTGTAAGGTATGCTTACCCACTTATTCTGCACTATGCATCAAATCCTGCAACTCCTTCAAGTCTGGTTGTTCAGGTTGTGACATTTTACTTTTCAATTGTGATAAAAAACTGTTGGTATTTTAGCATATGAAACTGACAGTTTAAGGCCATCATGGATAAGGTAGCCGAGGAATACCAGGTTGTGTAGGAGACTCCTTTTTTCCCCACCTTTCTAAGGATCTGGAATCTCTCTCGGAAGGCAATGGATTTTTAGCAATGGAGGCCTTAACTCCCTTGGGGCCCTGTGAGATGGTCTCTGGGTCAGCAGCATGGCTTTTGCATAGAAATTGGTGCGAGTCAGGGACCCTGTAGTACCTGTCAGGCTTAACTGGAGCTGGAGGTAGAGAGTCCGGGTTAAGGCAGGCCTCTGAGTAAACATCATCTAGGATGTCCAAGACAGGAGGTATAGCCAGAGGCCTGTGCTGAGGAAGCAAGAGAAATTCCCTGAGCCTTTTCTTGGAATCTGAATAATCCTGGCCTTCCCAGTGGAAGTGTTCCCTTAAGGTATGCAAAGTTTCCCCAAATGAGTAATCCTCAGGGGGGGATACAGAAGGGATGGACTCCTCCGCATCAGAGTCTTCAAAAGGGGAGTAAGAATGCTCCTGATCATCAGAGTGCTCTGAAATAATGGAGCCCTGATCAGAAGAGGGGGAATCTTCCTCCACTCTAGGCCTTTTGGCCGGAGGGGGCTGAGAACCTCTGATAAGAGTAATTAAATCCTCAGCCATTTTAAGCATCTGTTTCTTAGGCATGGGGCCTGGAGATGGGCCCTGTGTAGCTGGTCTCGTAGAGTGCATGGTTGCTTTAGACTTTGTGAAAGCCTTGATGGAGAAAGAAGAGGAAGGTCTGAAGACACCTTGAGTGGAGGTGGACATGTTCACATTCTGAGTTTCAACACCAAGAGTGGCTTCGGTATCTGTAGTCGTGGTGTGGGCCGAGGAGCCTGCGACCTCGGGCACACGACCTCGGGCACAGGAGACACAGTCAAAGACAGGTCGTCGGTAGTCAGGGGCTGCGTAGGCGCCACGCTGAGAACCGGACCACGTGTAGTCGGCTTTGGCGTAGTGTTGGTAGAGGCCGCGGACCTCGTGTGTCGGTCCTTGTCTTTGCGTTTTTTAGACAAAACTGGAGTCGGAGTATCCGACAACATAGTATAGTTAAATGCTTTCCCAAAATAATGCTGGGCGAACTCCGCCCGATGCTTAATAGTGCGTTTGTTGAATGTAGCACAAAAGTGACAGACCGAGACGTTGTGGTCTGGGCCTAAACAAGGTATGCAGAGGGAATGGAAATCCTTATGCGGTATTTGCTTCCCACAAGAAATACAATTATTAACTTTGTCTGACATCGGTCTGAGGCAAGAAAAGCTTCCCCAACGCAGTACTTAGCTTTAAAGAAGACTTCGGTTTTCCAAATTTTCGTAATCTCAGGAGCTGGCCGACCGGCACTTGCGAACTGCTTCTGCTTCGGGCACCGCGCGGCAAGAAAGACTGAAGAAAATGGCGTCGGCCTGTTCCTTTATACCCCTGTCGCATCAGGGAAGAAGCGACGACAACCGACGCCGGACCTAGACTTTGGAATTCGGCCAACTGAGGACCCGCCTGACGGCAGGAGAACCCCATCTGTTATGACTGCAGCTGTATGCACGATGAACATCCTGAGGAATTCCCTTGCTGAGACAGAAATCTGAGAGAAATAGATTTCAAATACAGACCTATTTCCCCTGTGGGAAAAAGCTCTTACTTTTTCTGTGGTGCCTGCCAGACATCTCAGTACAATCCTATGAGGAGGAGTAAAAAAAAAAAAAAAAAACTGAATGTTCTTTTGGAATACCAGGTTGTGTAGGAGACTCCTTACCAGACACAGACAGAGATTGATATTTTGAAAAAAAATCTGCAAAGATAAACAAGTCACCTAAATAATAAAAATATGGATAACCTGCAACCTGCAATGAGCTATCACAGGAGCTAGACACTGAACTCTCCTGGTGTAATGGAAGGCCCAAAGTGTAAGGGAGAGAACTGATAATGTGACACACACATACAAAACCTTAAGAAATGCCCCAGGGCTCAGAGAAATTCTCTTACAGAAGGGATTGGAGGAAGAAGAGGAGGAGAGTGGAAACAGTCAAAGTGAGGACTTTGGAAGGCAGCATTGTACTGGTCTGAATCCTGCAACCTAAAAATACTTGGTTTTGACAGGTACTCCCCACTGACAGAGTGAATACCACACTGCATAGGAAAAGCATACTGAAGAGTAGATCCTGAAGCAGAAGCTGCTGAGAGGGGGGCTTGAATCAGAAAGTCTTCCAGAATTGGGAATATTTAGATTCCGTAAAATGTGAAGAAACCTACCACAGGGGCCAGATGTTTGGTAAATGCCCATGAAGCTGTACAAAGACCAAAAGGCAAAGCAGAGAAAGTACAGTTGTGTACACTTACCATAAATGTAGATGTTAGAGTGTATTCACTGTTGCAGTCATCACACTTGGGTTATCCTGCCAGGTGTAGCCCTCAGTCGGCCCGATTACCAGAGGCTTAGTATTTCTCTGCATCAGTTACTGTTGCTCCAGGACTGACATCAGGTCGTTAGTGGTATAAAAACGGGCAGTCACCACCATTACATCGGTTTTTCTTGCCCCAAATGTCAGGAGTTCCCAATCTGGGAGCTAGGTTATGGTGGAACACCACCACCAGTAGAAAGTAAATACCAAACAGCACTGTAAAGAGTGAGGAAGAAAGAGAGACAGAGAGAGAGGAAGAAAGAGAGACAGAGAGAGAGGAAGAAAGAGAGACAGAGAGAGAGGAAGAAAGAGAGACAGAGAGAGAGGAAGAAAGAGACAGAGAGAGGAAGAAAGAGAGACAGAGAGAGAGGAAGAAAGAGAGACAGAGAGAGAGAGACAGACAGACAGAGAGAGAGACAGACAGACAGAGAGAGAGACAGACAGACAGAGAGAGAGACAGACAGACAGACAGAGAGAGACAGAGAGACAGAGAGAGACAGGGGATGGAGGGTGGGAAACCAGGACTACAACAGTGAATACACTCGAACATCTACATTTATTATAAGTACATTCAACTGTACTATGTTCTTCGTGTTTCACCGTTGCAGTCATCACACTTGGGTTAAGTCCCAAAGCTGAAGAAATGAGTGGAGGCAGTCAGGAAGAGTTGGGGCTGGCTAGTATGCCCTGCAGGACTGCGGGTGCAAAGCTTGCACTGGATTTGGAAAAGATAGGCAGGTGGTTAATGCTTGGTGAAGGTGTGAACACTACTCCATTGTTGCAGCCTCCAGGATGTCCCTGGTAGGGACCCCTCTGAGAAAGGCTGCAGAGGTGGAAGTTGCCCTAGTGGAATGTGTTATGACCCCCTGTGGGGATGGTTTCCCATGGTGTTTGTAACAGAAATGGATACAGTGTGCTATCCATTTGGAAATGGTTTGTTTTGATATGGCCTTGTCCTCTGCCCCTGCTGCAAAGATGACTAGTAACTGGTCAGATTTCCTAAAGGGCTTAGTCTTATCCAGGTAGAATCTGAGCTGTCTGTGTACATCTAAAGAGTGCAGGATCCTTTTCCCCTTATTTTGAGGTTCAAGGAAAAAGGTGGGCAAATGAATAGATTGGTTGAGAGCCACACTGGACACCACTTTAGGCATGAAAGTTGTGTTATTTCTGAGGGAGACCCTGTCAGCATGAAAAATGATGAAGGGATCCACAGCCAGGGGCGTGAACTTTTCCAACACAAAGTTAAGGTCCCAAGCAGGGGTAGGGGCTCTTCTGGGTGGCCTTAAGTTGTTAGCCCCTCTAAGGAACTGCTTGAT